>NC_030426.2:26466198-26498698 GCF_001660625.3 Ictalurus punctatus | reverse complement strand
AGTTTGGAGTTTTTCTCTTCTTTTCTGACTTTACGAAGATTACATTGCAGAATATACATTCCTGGAGTGTTCCTTTGAGACACTAAACACTTGGCGGGAGAGTTTCTTCGTCTGAGTGCGCGGTGTAGGACTAAACAGTATTTCACGCTCGCTTTCATGCAGCCAGAGAGACAGACCGTGCGATGCGGTCGCCATGGAAACCCTTCGTATCTGTCTGTCTGTTTGGCGTCGTCCTAACCGAGGAGCACCACAGTGCCGCGCCAAATCCACCCGTGATGTCACATCTCACAAATTAAATTTGATCCGTGTGGTGAGACACACACACACACACACACACACACACACACACACACACACACAGTGTCCAGAACATGTAAGACACCCACCAGGATTTCATCATGAAATCATTTCTGGTATATTTAATATTCTGTTTATAAAAAATAAATAAAAAAAAGACAGACGTCGTGTCTGCGTAATCTGTTGTGAAAACGTAACCTCTTTACGCGGGTTTTAAATGCAGCACATAGATTTCCATCACAGCCTCCCTCGGGCATGACTGATGCATTTCCAAGTCTTTCATCATGTTTAACCCACTTTCCCTCTGTCGTTTATACTCCTCTCCATCATTCAGGGCCGAGTTCATTCTACACTATATCCCCATATTCATCCGGAGAACTCTAATCTAGATCGTAAAGCACAGAGTCACCTACACGCTTAAAAATAAAAGTTCTTCAATGGTTCTTCACAGCACCATCGGTTCTGCACAGAACCTTCTTCTTCTCAAGAAGCATTTTTCATTGCATAAGGTTGTTGAGCTGAGCTGTACAGTTCTTTGGAGATTAGAGATGGTTCGTTATAGGTTCTTCAGAGCAGTGTATTGGTTCCTCATGGTATCATAGCGTGACAGGTTAACGTGAACCATACAGGATATGTAAGGTTCATTGTGGGACTGGAAAAGGTTCGCCTGGCAGGCATCTCTCATAAGAGCCTTACTCTGGTTCCTTAAAGCACTAACTAGGGTTTATTTTTTAGAGAACGTCCGATAACAGGTTTCCTTGTGGCCCTGCTGTGAAGAAGCATTTCTGGGTTCTTTATTTAAAGGTCCACTAAATAGATGGTTCTCGGAAAGAACTCGAGAGTAAAAGGTTCTTCGTGCAACTTGTGCAAGGGGGTCCTCCTACGGCGTCAGGCTGGAAACAAAAACCCTTTTCGGTTCTGATTAAGAACCTTGTATTTTTAAAAGTGTGGATCAGAGGGAATTATGGGAATTTCGAAGGCATGAATAAACACACGGCTTGTGTTTACGTGACGATGACGTTTACGTCATCACGCAATCATCACGTCCCGAGTCTTTCTCCAGACATGTTGTGATTTGTGATTAGTGCCGGATCTGTCACTGCTTTTTTAAAAAAAATAATAATAAAAAATTTAAATAAAAACCAGCAACAAACAAACTGATTTAAAAAATGTAACTGATTATTTGCCTTACTTTTATTATTAGGGAATTTTTTTTTTAATTTTTAAATTATTTTTCGATTTTACATAATTTTTATTAATTATTTTATGTTATTACTTTGTTCCTTCCGTCATTACTACTATCTGTTACACTTTTATTATTTGTCTATTTTATTTTTTACTCCCTTTTTTGGTTTCTCACTCTGTAAAGCCTTTTGATCAGCATTTTACTTGTATAAATTATTATTATTATTATTATTATTATTATTATTATTATTATTATTATTATTTCAGCATCACGTTCATGTTCGATTGTCCTTGACAGAACCTGAACCCCATACAGGATTTGAAAATGGAGGTGGTAAATATGATATTCATTCAAATATATATATAAAACTTTTTTAAATAAATGAATAAACTCACCTTAACCGCACAATAATCGAAGAAGCCAGTGTCTGAAAAAATGGCCACCAAAATCATCTGAAAGTGAGAATGAAATGTCAAAGTCACGATGTTTTTAAACCTCGGCGTTCCTCCGGCACCGTGCCTAAGCCCAGGACTCTTACAGAACAATTTATTAAGGATGAAAATTTCCCATTGAATTAAATATAATTCATCCACAATATAATGACTTTTCTGAAAATGAAATGTGGGTGTATGCAACAGGACATGCACTCTTTCACCATTTATTACATTTATTTCTCTCCGCTTTTCTTCATTTTTGAGCGGCTGAACGACTCCATTTGTTATTGTGTAATCGATAAGACACTACGTTACAAAATCTAACATCAATCGAACATTTACTAACATTTTGTTCAAATCCTCTGGTTTAATGTTTAGGAAATTGAAGTGTATGTTATAAAACCTTAACTATGTGCTATTTAGAGATACGCTAGGACATGAAGTGATCGTGAAGTGGGCGGAGCTTAAAGTCTTTGACTGTTTTATTAATATGGTGTAATTAAAACAGCACATTTGTGAGCTTTGGAAAAGCCATAATTGAAGGATATTAAGGTTTTATATATATATATATATATATATATATATATATATATATATATATATATATATATATATATATATATATATATATATATATATATATATATATCATTTAAGTGCATATGATTAAATCCATGATATTTATTTCTGTTTTTCAAAAATATATTCGACAGCTGTACAAAATATGTTTGATGGGGCTGAGTATCAGATATGAGAGGATCCAGAAGCTGTTCAGATGATGTAAAAGAGTTGGAGGCAGTTATAAAGTTATTAGAGGATGTTTATCACACACAGAACACCACGTAACATAATTACAACCATTTTTATTGCTAAAGAAGGACAAATCTGTGCAACCAAACTCGTCGAATACTGTGTTGTTATAATATAAATGTCTGTTTTTCTTCATTTTATCATAAGGGTGTGCAAATATTTGTACTCCGTTATCTGTAGATGCCCGAGTTAAACCATGCTGCGATTCATTTCGTTTTATTTCTAATCCCCAGAATTTTCTTTCATTTCCTCTAAAAAAAAAAAAAAAATGTTTGCTCCTAATGTATGTTTGCATGAGTGTTGGTTGGATGCGTTTGTTTCCGTGGCAACATAAAGATCTTATCCAGGACCGAAGTGCATGACTTGAGTTGTTGCTAAGGGGTTGTGGTTTGCATTAGCACATTAAAGAAAATTACATGTCGACTCACGAATCAGGTCTAAAAGAAGGTAAGAAAATAAAGAAAAACAATTTCAAGCTTCGTTAGACTCAACACTGATTTCTGGCCTGGTAGACGATTTACTTTAACCCCTTAAACTCACATATTTAACTCCATTTTACCTTAAAAAATAAAATAAAATAAAATAATAAATAACAGTGTTATTCAGTTACAGGACTAAAAACTGCAAAAAATGTAAGTGAATCACTCAAGGAGTCCTTTATTAACATAATTGAATCACTCAATGAGTCATTTATTAATGTAAGTTAATCATTCAATGAGTCATTTATTAATGTAAGTGAATCACTCAATGAGTCATTTATTAATGTAAGTGAATCACTCAAGGAATCATTTCACAATTTATTGTAAGTGAATCACTCAATGAGTCATTTAATAATGTAAATGAATTGCCCAATGAGTCATTTATTAATGTAAGTGAATCACTCGAGGAGTCCTTTATTATTGTAAGTGAATTACTCAATGAGTCATTTAATTATGTAAATGAATTGCTCAATAAGTCATTTATTAATGTAAGTGAATCACTCAGAGGAGTCATGTAACATTGTAAGTGAATTACTCGCAGAGTCATATATTAATGTAAGTGAATCACTCAAAAGTGTGTTTGCTCACCATGCCAAATAACAAGGCTAGCGTTTCAAAGTCGATCCACTCTACAACCGTCATCAGACTGGGCCTCTGCAGGAAGCACACACACACACACACACACACACACACACACACACACACACACACACAGATTGTTAGCAATATACTATGAAGCTATATTTTAATGGTCTATTTAAAGGCTAAACCCCAAAGAGAGGGACAGTCAAAAATAATAAATTAAAAGAGGAAAAGAAAGAAAAACAAAGAAAGAAAGAAAAAAAGTTTTAAAAAGAAAATGAAAAAAGTAAAAAAACAAAATTTTAAATGAACAAGAAAAAGAAAAAGAAAAAATATTATATATTAAATGTGAAATATTTAAATAAGGAAAGAAAATAAAGAGAAAGAAATCAATAAATATTTGAAGACTTAAAACTCTACAATTAAAATTAAAAAAGACAACTTTAAAACATACAAACTACAAAAGGAAATTATGTTGAAGAAAAAGAAAAAAAAATTAATGAAACTAAATTTAAACTAAATAAAAGGAACTAAACAATTTTTGAATAAAAAGGAGAGATGTTAAATATCTGTAAAGATAGAGAAGAGGAAGAAAACAATGTTCCTTAAACTTTAATATAAAAAAGGGGGAAAAAACAAAAGCTGCAGAGCTGTAATCGTCCAGTCAGAGACTCACTCCATCACCAGGGTGATATTACATGCTCATGTGGTCTATAACACACTGATTCAGCTTTACTGGTTTTATCAACTACTTTCATGTAAATAACGTATTACTCTAAAACACTCGCAGTAATTACAGCTCAGTTCTCTGTTCTCTAAAACCTTCCTGTCCATTAACGTAAATATTTATTTTCTCCATCACAACAGCGTGACGTCCATGACAGCTCATTTCTCCATCGTACTACTCACTGAGGTGGCACGTAAATATATTCTCACTCTCATCATCACTTCACTTCCGTCACCCGAGTGGTCTTCATCAGAAAAAATAACACTGTTACATCACTGATGATGCTTTCAGAATAACATCACTGCATCTGGGTTTATAAGGTTTTAAAAAATTATTATAATTATAAACAAATAAATAGTTTTAAGCATGTTTTACAGTTTAAAGAAGAATCAAATAACTCCAGAAGTAATTTATTAATGTGAGTGAATCACGCATGGAGTCATTTATTAATGTAAATAAATCACGTGATGAGTCACTGAGTACTGTAAGTGAATCACTCAAAGAGCCATTTAGTAATATAAATAATCACGATACTTAATTTATTAATGTAAATAAATCACGTGATGAGTCACTGAGTAATGTAAGTGAATCACTCAAAGAGCCATTTAGTAATATAAATAATCACGATACTTAATTTATTAATGTAAATAAATCACGTGATGAGTCACTGAGTAATGTAAGTGAATCACTCAAAGAGTCATTTATTAATATAAGTAATCACGATACTTAATTTATTAATGTAAGTGAATCATGTGAAGAACCATTTATTAATGTAAATGAATCACCTGAGGAGTCATTTATTAATGTTAATAAAACATGTGGTGAGTCAAGTGACTCAAGCGACGAGCCTTTTATTAATGTAAGTGAATCACATGAGGCGTCAATTAGAATAGAAAATATAATAAATGACCTGAAGAGTGATTTTATTAATGTAAGTGAATCATTCTAGGAGTCATTTATTAATGTAAATGAATCACATGAGGAGGCATTGATTAATGTAGATAATTACGGTATAATTAATTAATTAAGGTAATTAAGGTAATATAGAGAACTGTAGGTGAGTGGTCTTCATCAGAAAAAAAAACACGAACATAATTATAACAACTGGTAAAGTTATAAAAAGAAAAAATAACTAAAAAAGTTATTGTAAGCATGTTTCAGTGTGTAATGATGAACAAAACCACACGTACGTCTCCGATGTAGGCGAGAGCTGCCAGAGCGGCCAGAGATCCCAACATGGCCGCCAGGGTACGGTGTACGATCTACAGGAAGACAAAAGTAGCAGAATATAAACGAACAATCTTATTGACTATTAAAGCCACTTTAAAAACCGGGGGGGGGGGGGGGGGGGGGGGGGGTGTTTTAGAGAGAAAGAGTTGGGGGAAAAAAACAGCAAAAGAAAAGGCAAAGAAAAATGTAAACAAACAAACAAATAAACACAAATACTTTTTAAAGATTCCCATGTGTACCCTTTTTCCATACACTTGAGGGCTCATGGACGCTGGACAACTAAAGCAGTTTTCTACACTTTTTTTTTTGGACAGTATAAAACTGACCTCGATTGTTGACAACATTTTCCAGGCTAAAAGTCACAACAACTAATGCTTTAGCTCAGCATTGAATATTCTTGTTTATAAGATTTTTAGAAATGCTTATGACCACGTTATGACACTGTAATTACAGTTACAGAACGTGGTTAGCACGTTCGCCTCACGCCTCCAGGGTCGGGGGTTCGATTCCCACGTGGCCCTGTGTGTGTGTGTGTGGAGTTTGCGTGTTCTCCCCGTGCTGCGGGGGTTTCCTCCGGGTACTCCGGTTTCCTCCCCCAGTCCAAAGACATGCACGGTAGGCTGATCGGCGTGTATAAAGTGTCCGTAGTGTATGAATGGGTGTGTGAGTGTGTGTGTGATTGTGCCCTGCGATGGATTGGCACCCTGTCCAGGGTGTACCCCGCCTCGTGCCCCATGCTCCCTGGGATAGACTCCAGGTTCCCCGCGACCCTGAAGGAAGGATAAGCGGTATAGAAGATGGATGGATGGATGGACACTTGCCTCAGGAGTTATGTTAATCGTTTTCCTCAATTACATCCAGCTGAAACAGTACCCGAGTCGCAAAATAGCATTTTGTTCACGATGTTAAGTGCATTTAGTTAAGTGCATTTTCTCCAACCTTAAAGTAGAGCTCCATATCGATATTGTTGTCATCTTTGACATAACAGAAAGCGCTCTAAGCTACAAAGTCAGCTGACGTAACATTCTAATATGTCTCATAACGATCTTATCCACATGAATCAAGCATTACGTAACTTGAAATCAAAAAATCATCATCAGTGTGGATTGGATTCAAAAATATATACTTTAAATACAAGCTTTAAAACCTACCAAAGGTCAGATAAAATATATATATATATATATATATATATATATATATATATATATATATATATATATATATATATATATGAAATATTAAATAAACATGTAGTTAATGCACGCAAACCTTTTCCCGATCGTTTGAATCGTTGGAACATTGGACTCGAGACTGGAATACGCTTTGTATAACACCGCATACACAATATTTACGACGGACGTCATAAAGGGCTTACGTATGTCTTATGCAGCCTTATGGGAGACGGTTGCTGTTATTTTGTCGCAATAACTTTCACGATGAAGAATTGGCCCTGTACGTTTACATTTACAATGTCAAATTTCAGCACCTTGGCGTTTCCATACTGTTTCTTTTTATTTATCTTATTTATTTATTTTATTTGTTTCTATCGTCTCCGTTTTGAGACGAACAATAAACGGTGGGCAATTTGGAAAAGAGTGCTAGCGTGATGACTCACTTTCCCACTTTGAATGCTCCTCTGAAATATCTCGCTCTTTTATGTTCTATCAAACACAATGTCCCAAAGACACGCTCTGCCTGTGCGTAAATCCAGAGAAGCCGCTCTCAAGCAGACAAAATCACTGTAATCATACAAGATGGACGCCTCATCACAGAGTGGCATGTGCCATTCGGAAAAATTACGGTTTTCTGTCTTTCAAGCACAATATCTACGGGGGGGAAAACACAAAAAGTGTGGAGTGTTTTTCTGACGCTTTTATAGAACAGCATTTACTGTGTGTGTGTGTGTGTGTGTGTGTGTGTGTGTTTCTGCCCATAAAATTCCATTTAAGCAGTCAAGCATTACGATCCTAAAGAGACCACAAAATGTCTGATCCTCCCCAGAATACGGTACGAACTGTTTTAACTCTTATTTCAGATTTTTCCGAGACGGCGAGATCGTACTCCCGGTACTCGGACTGGAAAGATTTCCACGGTCATGAATATTCCATAAAGCACGATGAAGCTGTTTAAAAGGTGTCTGGTGTAAGAAATTCAACATGCATTATTTATGTGTCATTTAACACGCATAAATATTCATAAATATTCATAAATATTCAATGCTAAAGGTTTCTCTGATTTCAGGCGCTGCCTCATTTTGCAACAAATACCCATATTTTTAACCTGCTTATAAAAACGCCTAGCTTCACTGTGTTACTGTGTGCCCTCATTATAGGCTCATTTATATTCATATTTACTTATGCACTCGTTATTTATACCACAGCGGCGTTGAATTCGAAACAGGACTTTTGGTAGTTTTTATATTTACAGTGCAGTTAATATTTTGTCATGTTACCGCCTGGAACAATCTGGATTTTAGTTCTTGAAGCTACACAGAATAACCCATGATATAGTTAGCTAAAGTGGGGTGAGAGGCGGGGCTTAATGTGCATGGACAAAAAAGGAGGTGGGGTTTGGCACATATGGACATGTATGAGAGGCGGGGCTTCATGTTTGTGGACATGAAGGGGACGCGGGGCTTAGTGTACATGGACGTATATAAGAAGAGGGGCTTAGTATATATAGTGGTATATAAGTATAAGAGGATGAGGGGCGGGGCTTCAAGTATTCTACATGGACAATAATGAGATATGGGGGTTCAAGTATTGTACATAAACACGGATGAAAGGCGGGGCTTCATGTAAACATGAAAATGCATGGAAGGCAGGGCTTCAAGTACTGTACATGGACAAGGATGAGAGGAGGGACTTCATGTACATGGATTTGTATGAGAGGCAGGGCTTCATGTATGTTGACTTGTATAGGAGGCGGGGCTTCATGTACATGAATTTATATAGGAGGCGGAGCTTCATGTCTGTGGACTTGTATAGGAGGTGAGGCTTCATGTATGTGGACTTGTATAGGAGGCGGGGCTTCATGTACATGAACTTATATAGGTGAGGTTTCATGTATGTGGACTTGTATAGGAGGCGGAACTTCATGTATGTGGACTTGTATAGGAGGCGGAACTTCATGTATGTGGACTTGTATAGGAGGCGGAACTTCATGTATGTGGACTTGTATAGGAGGCGGAGCTTCATGTACGTGGACTGGTATAGGAGGCGGAGCTTGGTGTACATGGTCACGGATAAAAAGCAGAGATTCATATACATGAATATGGATGAGAGGTGGCGCTTCATGTACACGGACATAGATAGGAGGTGGGGCTTCATGTATGTTGACTTGTATAGGAGGCGGAACTTCATGTACGTGGACTTGTATAGGAGGCGGAGCTTCATGTACGTGGACTTGTATAGGAGGCGGAGCTTCATGTATGTGGACTTGTATGGGAGGCAAGGCTTGGTGCACATGGTAATGGATACGAAGCAGAGCTTCGTATACCACTAATAACTAATAACATGGATATGGATGAGAGGTGGAGTTTCATGAAAATGGACATCTTTGGGAAGTGAGGTCATGCAGTAAACAAATCACAACAATGTTTTTGTACTTCAGCCTTAAACCGCTCAAACCCAAATTCTACCCACGGCATCTTGAACGCTGTTATTGTTCCTCTGTATCCTGGTGCTGATCTGAGCGAGTCTGTGACACTGATTCATTATGAGCACCCACACAGACTTTCTGCATGACATGGCAGTTTCAGTGGAACTCTCGCTGTCTCCTGACCGCTCCGGCCTGCTCGAGATGTTCACTCACGTGTTTAATAACATTTTAATAAAACGCCGTCCGTCTGATCTGAGGATGATTAATTAGAAGCAGGAGGTAAGTGTAGGATCAGCAGGCAGTCACACTGACTCAAAGCTTCTCCTTCACAACTGTGGGCTTTTTATTCCATCAGAGCTGACTTTAAAGCATAATTTAACAAATTAATACCATGAATAATGTTAAGGAAATAATTAACGCCTGCATTCGTCTTTAGTTGAAACTTGTAATTAAGTGTTGGAAATGTACAGTAATATGTACAGTAATATCTACAGGAAGTGTTTTGCAGTGTTCTCATAAGTAGTATATATATATATATATATATATATATATATATATATATATATATATATATATATATATATATATAAAAATCAGTTTAGTTTAATGGAATTTGTCTTCCCTGTAAATCTGTAAGCAGTACATCCCACTGAAACCTGCAGGAGTTCTGAGTGCCCACTAGTGGTGAACTGCAGCACTGCAGCATTATCATATATATTTCGTATGTTATATATGTACATACTGCAAATGGCTTTAAACGTTACCATGTATTTTGGTGGAGGGGTTGTAAGCATAAAACAGTTCATAAGCCATGAAGTCAGACTGAAGACTGGTCACTTTACCTCGAAAATGATCAACACATAAACTCCAGCCAGGATAAGTCCAGCGATGAGCACCTGAGTTTCCACTCGAAGAGAAAGCGCCTGGTGAGTCATGGACAGAGGAACCACCTGATTGTCCCGCAGGAAGGCCTGCACGTTAATCTGGATTGGAGCTCTGGACAAAGCACAAGATTTATATTATTAGAATTAGTGTATATTTTTTTCATTAAAGATCATTTTTCTACCTCAGTAACAACGTTGTAATCATCAAGAGACTTGTTTGCTTTCATTTTCTCTCAGAGCTTCTATGAGATGTGTGTGTGTGTGTGTGTGTGTATATATATATATATATATATATATATATATATATATATATATATATATATATATATAATGGCTGGTCACTGCAGGCTAGAGCGCCGCTTAGCATTTTAGTGCTAATCCATAATAATAAGTGGCTTTGACAATAGTGGCTAATGCACCGTAATGGAATGCAATGTAATATAATGCACATTTTCGCAAATGTCAATCCAATTCCTAAACAAAATTTTGATAGATTCTTCAGTCAGATTATACCCAACAGCACCAGGTCACTAGACTACTCGTTTCTCTTTGTCCCCATACTGAACACGCATCTCTTTTCATTTACAAACACCAAAGGGGTCTATTACTATATTTTGTTCAACAATGATATTTTCTATGTTGGTCATCAGGATTAAATACGAAATATTTCATGGACGGTAACTATTTTTTGTTTTGTGAACACACCGGAACATTTTTGCTGACGGTATTCCTATAATCCAAGTGATACTGAGAAAAAGTCCAAATTCACATAACATGCAATAATGAGTAACATGAGCAAATCTAAAGAATCTGGATTTTTTTTTTTTTTTTTAAATAATGTATGCTTGAAAGGATTCATGTCTTGACCTGTTGGACCTAATTAAGGTTTGCCTGTTATGAGTTCATTTTATTATTGTGTCGGTGTTTTCAATTCCAGCCAATGGCATTCTGTAGCTCAGAACATGACAGTGTATTTGAAATGTACCAGATGTACTCAAACACAGTGGTGGAGGAACGTGGAGAGGCTATCGTATGTGATTTATACTACAGGCTACTATCTAGTGAAATTTTAGAGTAAACCTGTCGTTTACGGCAGTCATCCAGATTACAGTCTGGCAGCTCGTTTTGAGCGGTATTAGACATACCTTTTCTCAAATTGCGTTCAAGGGTATATTATTAAGCAGGGTTGGCAGGTTTAGCCCAAAAAAATTCAGCCATTGGAAAAGTGAGACAGATTTTTTTTTTCTTAGCTTTTGAATGGGAGACCAGGTCAGATTTCTGATGTATGGACATTATTCACTCCATAATCCCCCAATGCCCTCTCCCAATCTTTACAATATACCTTACGATAGAAACGGTTCTGTACATCATAGACGCACTGTCTGCACTTTACACCTAACCTCTGTTTGCAGAAATGCATTAGACCTATAAGATTGAATTCCAATCACTTGCTATCAAAGATGATCTTGGAATATAGTCCAATTAGATGAAAAAAATAATAATAATAAACAAATTAATAAATAAAGAGCAAACCTGGCAACCCTGCAATTAACTGCCATATCCTCTGTGATTCCTGCCAGTGCGAGAATTGGCGCAGTAATAACTGTGGAGCTAAATGGGACCATGAGCATGCTGATCTGATTGCACAACATAACGAAAGACAAGCAAAGCAAACAGTCCCCTCTGAAACTATTGGAACGGCGGGGCCAATTAATGGATTTTGCTGTAGACTGGAGACATTTGGGTTTGAAATCAAAAGAAGAACATGAGAAGAAGAAGAGTTTAGAATTTCAGCGTTTACTTCCTGGTGTTTATATGTAGATATGTGGATTTATATACAGAACATAGCACATTTTGTGTCAGACCTCCCAATTTGTAGGTGAGCAAAAATATTGGAACATGTGGCTGACGGGTGTTTCTTGTCACCCGGCCGTGTCCTTTTATATTGAGTGTTTAAACAATAAATAGCTCTGAACGTCTACTCTTGGTTTTAGGCTTCAGTTTCACCTGTAAAGACTGCATTTGTTGCTAAAAAGGTTAAACCAACATGAAGATCAGAGAGCTGTCGACGGGAGAAAAGCGAGCCATTTTGAAGCCGAGAGAAGACGGAAAATCAATCAGAGGCGGCGCACAAATATCAGGGATAGCCAATACAACCATTTGGAATGTCTTCAAAAAGACAGAAACTACTGGTGTACTGAACAACCAGTCATTGAATGGGCCGGAAAAAGAAAACAACTGCAGTTGCTGACCGAAACGTGTGAAGAAGCTGTGAAGAAAAACCCAAAAGCAACAGTCAGTGACATCACCAAGATCCTCCACAGGGCAGGGTGAAGGTCTCACCATCCACGGTTCGAAGAAGACTTCGAGAGCAGAAATACAGAAGCCGTACCACAAGACGCAAACCAGAATCAGAACGCCAAATTGCAAAGAAATACAGAAACGAGCCACAAAAGCTCTCGAACCGAGATTAATCTCTTCAAAGAAATAACCTTCAATGTGATGGAAAGGCCGAAGTGTGGAGAAAGAAAGGATCTGCTCGTGATCCAGAACATACGAGCTCATCTGTGGAACATGGTGGAGGTAGCGTCACGGCTTGGGCTCGCACGGCTGCTTCTGGAACGTTCTCACTGATCTTTATTGATGATGAACTCATGATGGAGCAGCAGAATGAATCCAGAAGTTTACAGGAACATCCTGTCTGATCATTTACAGAGAAACGCATCCGAATGAATCAGGAGGAACTTCATCATGCAGCGAGACAACGATCCAAAACACACTTCCACCTCGACACAGGACTTCACCAGGGGGGAAATGCGGAAGGTTTTAGACTGGACGAGTCAGTGTAACTCAACTGAGCAGCACTTTACCTCCTGAAGAGGAGACGGAAGGGAGAAATTACTTCTTTGAATCGCTCGTAGCAAAAACGTACAGTCTGTAATTCGTAATTCGTCACAACTCCACTCATCCTGTTCAAACGTAACAGCCATGGACTTATTAACAATATTTCGATTTTTTTTCCTTCTTCTTCTTCTTCTTCTTCTAATAAACATGTCAAACTTCACCGTTACATTTCTTTACTAAACTTGAGTGTGTGTAAACTGTACCCATTAAGCATCGCGAAGGTCCTCGTTTTGAGAATCTGGTCACTCCTTTTGGAATGTAAAGGTATAGTCCAGTTATAAAACACCTGTTTATAACACAGAGGGGGGAAAATAAATCAATAAAAAATCAGTGGCATGCCGAGACCCAGACTGCAGCCTCCTGTGGGCAGTGCAGGACATTTGCATTTAGAGTGTTGTTCATACATCACTGTCACTTTTCATTCGGGTTATCATTCACAAGCACTTTTTATCATTTTCGGTAAAATTATTTATCCCGAGTCACGAAATGAACTAAATATCTCTACGGATCACACAAAGGTCACTCTAAACACACTTCCGTATCAGGTACAAGGCATACGAAGTGTAGAGTTTATTCGTATTCCGAGTTCGACACCACACTCTCACTTTTTGGATTTATCGTGCGTGTACGGACGTGTGACGGGTAATCGTGTTCACACGCCGATCCCGTATGAATGTCTTCCAATCAAACGTTTACAAGATGGAACTCTAACGTCGTCGTAGGTTTGTTTTGTTCGTTTTTTCCGCGTGAAAACGTGAATTAAAGCCTTGTTCGTTAGCTATACTTATCTAACATGTCCACACCAGTTTAATATACGTACTGTATACCTTCATCCTTAATGCTGCACCATTTTCTTTTCTTTTCTACGCAACACTGAGTTTATTTTCAATTCTATACCGGATGCCTCAAATGATCTCTGACCCTTTATATTACTACCCGTTGTGTATTAATTCTTCACTGTGTAATAATTAAATCTCCTATAACATATCATCAAGTGTTATTTCTCGTATAAGACAGTGCGGGAAAACTTAAAGCTTTTCCTCCGAGCGTTACAAAGCGCTGACTCTGGAGATTTCCGTCAACGTTATATATCTAAACATATCTCAATTCAACCGAATGAGTGATTTTTAAAAAAAAAAATAATAATCTGTTTAAAAATTGCACTTGTACACGTCTCTGCGAACGAGCTGTTACTATAGGAACAGTAACACCTGCGCTACTGTCAGACCTGATCTCACAGGAAATTCATCAACACCTTCGACTTTGACACGTCAGATGTCGTGATTTGATTTTAAGACGTGATGGATTTAAACGTCTGACCTGTTGCACTCGTTTCCTGCGGGCCGATATCTCTGCCGTCTGCTCTACCTGTACCACGACGTACTCCTGTGCATGAATGTCCTCGATCCCACGCTGAAATGGACCGCCCACCTGAAGCTTCAACAAGGCATTTTCCCGGAAATTCGTCAAGTTCATGGCTGCGAGGTCGGGCGGGTCAAGGAAACGCCCACGGTTGCTCGATTCATTCCGTTCGGGAATTGTGGTCACAAAAAGAAAAGTATTTAAAAGTAAATCGATGACAAACTGGTGTTTCTATTCATCGATTTAAATCTCAGGCTGCTTTCACATGAGGCGTGGTTTTTTTCCCCTCTATAATTAACGCACCTTTTACATGTAATCCTACGGAAATTGGGTGGAATGTGGACACTTTACAAAAAAGTGCTTTAATCGCAGTCGAGCTTATTTAATTCTATGTATGTACAGTATATTATACATATTTATATGTATTAATAAGTTTTTTGCGTACACATATGTGTAATAATAATAATAATCTTTTTTTTCTTCTTCTTTTTACAGGGACAATGAGGTTAGATGGAGTCCCTGGAAAATCTAAGAAAATAATAATAATAATAATAATAATAATAATGCCGTGCACTGTTTAGTTCCCGACCAATCAGGTTGCAGCTTAGGGGGCAAGCCAGAAGAACAAACATGGAGGACAGAGTTCTGCACTGCACAAAAAGAATTAAATTAAAAATAAGATGCCTTAGCGAGCAGTTTGGTAGAGAGGAGCGTAACAGTATTTTAACATCGCTATGTAAATAGAACTCGCAAATGTGTTTTTATGGCTAAGAATTGAATGTAATATTTAGCCTGTACCCACTAGGTGGTAGTGTTGTTAGGGTTACGTTGCGCAGGTCACACGAGCAGCTTTTTTCACACACAGAAATAATAATGAAAAATTATTATAAATAATTTATAATAATAAATAATTCTGGTTTTATTACTCAAAAATGGCATAAAAATTTCAGAATCCAAATTTCAAAACATCCAAATTTCTAAAAAAAAAAAATCACTTCTATTAAAAGTTTGTGAAGTTAGCAGGCAGGAAGTGAAAGTAATTATTATTATTATTATTATTATTATTATTATTATTATTATTATTATTATATACATATTGGTGCTGAAATATTCTTAGTCTGTGAAAATTTGTCTTTATTGTTTAACTTTTTGATCTTTTGTTCAAAAGGTTTACAAAAATACTCTGCTCTCAGGGATATTAAACAATTGCAAACGCAACACTGGTTTATCCAAAAAATATCTTTGTTAAATATAGGTGTGCAACAATTATTGGCACCCCTGTGAATTCATATGAGAAAAATATATTTGAAGTATATTCCCTTTGATATTTTAGGGTTGTTTTTTTTAGTACACCTGGGTGACTAGGAACAGGAAATTGTTCAAGCATGACTTCCTGTTTCACAGAGGTAGAAATATGAGGTAACACAAATTCCCTTAGTCATTCATGACAATGGGTAAGAGCGAGGAATATAGCTGTGATGTGCTGCAAAAGGTTGTTGAGCTTCACACAATGGGGCGTGTCTATAAGAAAATAGCACAAGCGTTGAAAACGCCCGTTTCACCATCAGGGCGATAATTAAGACGTTCCATTCAACTGGAAATGTTATGAATCGACCTGGAATTGGACGTGTGTCTGTATCGTCTC
The DNA here is from genome assembly GCF_001660625.3 of Ictalurus punctatus. Classification (NCBI taxonomy): domain Eukaryota; kingdom Metazoa; phylum Chordata; class Actinopteri; order Siluriformes; family Ictaluridae; genus Ictalurus; species Ictalurus punctatus. The sequence goes on along the minus strand of NC_030426.2, from coordinate 26,482,558 downwards.
AACGCACTGTGAAGAGGACGGTTCGAGTGGATAAAACATCTCCAAGGGTCACAGCTGGAGAACTGCAGAAGGTAGTCGTGTCTTGGGGTCAGAAAGTCTCCAAAACTACAATCTGAAGTCACCGACATCACCACAAGCTGTTTGGAAGGGTTTCAGGAAAAAAGCCTCTACTCTCATCCAAAAACACACTCGAGCGTCTTCAGTGTGCAGACACGACTGGACCTTCAAATGGGATCGGGTTCTACGGTCAGATGAAACCAGAATAGAGCTTTTTGGTAATAAACACAGAGGTGGTTTTGGAGCACACAGAGAGGTAGCCGTATGGAAAAGTCCCTCATGCCCACGGTTAAATATGGAGGAGGATCTTTAATGTTTTGGGAATGTTTTTCTGACAGAGGACCTGGACATTTTGTTAGGACACATGGCATCATGGACTCTATCAAATATCAACAGAGATTAAATGAAACCTGACTGCCTCTGACAGAAAGATTCAAATGGGCCGTGGTTGGATCTTCCAGCAGGACAATGATCCAAAACATCATCAACATCAACACAGAAACGGTTTACTGACCACAAAATCAAGATCCTGCCATGACCATCCCAGTCCCCTGACCTGAACCCCATAGAAAACCTGTGGGGTGAACTGAAGAGGACCAGTATGGACCTCAAAAATAGAAGGATCTGGAGAGGTTCTGTTTGAAGGAACGCTCTCAGATCCCTCGCCATGTATTCTCCAACCTCATCAGGCGTTATAGGAGAAGACTCAGAGCTGTTATCTCGGCAAAGGGAGCTAGCACAAAGTATTGACTAAAAGGTGCCAATAATTCTTGCACACCTATATTTAACAAAGATTTTTTTTGATAAACCAGTGTTGTGTTTGCAATTCTTTGATATCCATGAGAGCAGAGTATTTTTGTGAATTTTTCGAACAAAAGATCAAAAGGTTCAACAATAAAGTCCATTTTTCACAGCCTTCACCGCTCATACTTACCGAGGGTGCCGATATTAGTGGAGGGCGCTGTGTATAAATGCCTAAGATGTGCTGCATCTGTTACCGTGCTGCAGTAGGAGCAGTAATGACAGTCAGTATAAAGGTGTTAATAATAATGGAGACGTTTGAAGACGTTTTAGACATCTCGTATCTGTCGTATGCGTGTTCATATATGGAAAAAGATACAGAAACTTGAAGTGGACGAGACGGCCAGCATCCTCCAGGGACGGTCTCGATCAGGAAACATGCTGAACAACAGCTGGTCGTGTAACAGACACTCATATTAATAACCCAATAACAACATCTGTATAGAAACATCGTGCTATGATCAAAAACTGCTTGGAAGAAAAGAAACCAAATGAAATGAAAACCCTGTAACTCTGCTGTTGTGATTTATGAATGAAATTTTATCCATTCTACAGATACTGTTACTATAGAAACGATAACGTATTTCAAGGTGTGCATCAATATAAACCTGCGCTACTGTCCGAGCTGCTATTATAGAAAATGTATCAACACCTTCTGACCAATCAGATGTGAGAGTTTAACAGCGCTGTGGTGTGATTAGTGAAGGTGATGTGTGTGAGACTTACTGTACAGAGAACCACAATGATGAAGATGGTCACGAGTTTCGTGACTCTAAAACAGTTTCTGTGAAAATAAATCAATCAATCAATCAATGAAACACACACACACACAGACGCACACACAGACGCACACACACAGTGAAGCGTATAGTAATACCTGAGGTTGGAGGAGAGTTTGAAGTTGTTCTCAGTTTTATCAGTGGACAGTGAACGGGACAGACTGGTCACCTCACTCCCCAGTCGACATCTCCGCTCCAACTCCGCCGAGCTTCCATCCCACGACTCGTCTCTGGGGCTAAAGCCGGGGTCACGCAGGGTCATGTATGTTAAACTACACACACACACACACACACACACAAACAGTGGTCAATCTTGAGACATGCACCCTGCTCCGAACTTGAACTAGTTTGTGCATACGTTGTGATTATTTTTATTCTTTACATCTTTCTTTAATGACTTAAATGACTTTTTTAAACCGGAGTACCCAGAGGAAACCCCCGAAGCCCGGGGAGAACATAACATGCAAACTCCGCACACAAAAGGGCGGCGGCAGGAGTCGAACCCACAACCCTGGAGGCGTGAGGCGAACGTGCTAACCGCTAACCCACCGCATTGCAATTAACCGAATGTCCAGTTCAACCGAATCGATTTTGCCCCCAGGGGAATATATTCCCTTCAACCTGTGTGCATAAGTGTCTGGGTTTTCACTAGTCGGGGTTCATTAATGTCGGTTCAAAAGAGACAAAAGAACGATTCATTCACAAGGAAAACATCACTATAAAAATCTGTGCTTGTGCGAGTGAGATGAACTCCGCCGAAATGCCCCGATGTTGGGAAATAACACTTCAAGGTTAAATCTATCACCGGAAACACCTTAAAGGGGGGAACTCTTACAGGTTTTATGTAGAACCCTAGAACAGCAGGTTTCTCTGTTAGTAACGGTTCTAAAGAAGCTTTTTAGGAGTAAAAGTGTGATACAGTGAAACTCACCCATCATCCTGAGTGATGCGGAGCAGTGGTGATCTCTCAGTGTGACTCGTCTTTCCTCTCAGCAAGTTCACCATGCTGAAGTTTTGCCTGACACGACAAAAAAAAACAGACAGGGAATTTGTTAGTTATTATAGCTGTGCCGATATGTTGATATGAGTTACTGTTACCATGGAGATACTGTTACCACAGAGTTACTGTTACCACAGCTACTGGTAACAGCTACTGTTACTGTGTTGATACTATTTCCACAGCTACTGGTAACAGCTACTGTTACTGTGGAGATACTGTTACCACAGAGTTACTGTTACTGTGGAGATACTGTTACCACAGAGTTACTGTTACTGTGGAGATACTGTTACCACCGAGTTAATGTTACCACAGCTACTGGTAACAGCTACTGTTACTGTGGAGATACTGTTACCACAGAGTTACTGTTACCACAGCTACTGTTACCACAGAGTTACTGTTACCACAGATTTACTGTTACCACAGCTACTGTTACCACAGAGTTACTGTTAACACAGAGTTACTGTTACCACAAAGATACTGTTACTGTGGAGATACTGTTACCACAGAGTTACTGTTACCACAAAGATACTGTTACTGTGGAGATACTGTTACCACAGAGTTACTGTTACCACAGATTTACTGTTACCACAGATTTACTGTTACCACAGCTACTGTTACCACAGAGTTACTGTTACTACAGATTTACTGTTACCACAGCTACTGTTACCACAGAGTTACTGTTACCACAGAGTTAATGTTACCACAGCTACTGGTAACAGCTACTGTTACTGTGGAGATACTGTTACCACAGAGTTACTGTTACCACAAAGATACTGTTACTGTGGAGATACTGTTACCACAGAGTTACTGTTACCACAGAGTTACTGTTACCACAGAGTTACTGTTACTGTGGAGATACTGTTACCACAGAGTTACTGTTACCACAGAGTTACTGTTACTGTTACCACAGCTACTGTTACCACAGCTACTGTTACCACAGAGTTACTGTTACCACAGCTACTGGTAACAGCTACTGTTACTGTGGAGATACTGTTACCGTGGAGTTACTGTTACTACAGATTTACTGTTACCACAGCTACTGTTACCACAGAGTTACTGTTACCACAGAGTTAATGTTACCACAGCTACTGGTAACAGCTACTGTTACTGTGGAGATACTGTTACCACAGAGTTACTGTTACCACAGAGTTACTGTTACCACAGAGTTACTGTTACTGTGGAGATACTGTTACCGTGGAGTTACTGTTACTACAGATTTACTGTTACCACAGCTACTGTTACCACAGAGTTACTGTTACCACAGAGTTAATGTTACTACAGCTACTGGTAACAGCTACTGTTACTGTGGAGATACTGTTACCACAGAGTTACTGTTACCACAAAGATACTGTTACTGTGGAGATACTGTTACCACAGAGTTACTGTTACCACAGAGTTACTGTTACTGTGGAGATACTGTTACCACAGAGTTACTGTTACCACAGAGTTACTGTTACCACAGCTACTGTTACCACAGAGTTACTGTTACCACAGAGTTACTGTTACCACAGCTACTGTTACCACAGAGTTACTGTTACCACAGAGTTACTGTTACCACAGAGTTACTGTTACCACAGCTACTGTTACCACAGAGTTACTGTTACCACAGCTACTGTTACCACAGAGTTACTGTTACCACAGAGTTACTGTTACCACAGAGTTACTGTTACCACAGAGTTACTGTTACCGTGGAGATACTGTTACCGTGGAGTTACTGTTACCACAGAGTTACTGTTACCACAAAGTTACTGTTACCACAGAGTTACTGTTACCACAGAGTTACTGTTACCACAAAGATACTGTTACTGTGGAGATACTGTTACCACAAAGTTACTGTTACCACAGAGTTACTGTTACCACAGAGTTACTGTTACCACAAAGATACTGTTACTGTGGAGATACTGTTACCACAAAGTTACTGTTACCACAGAGTTACTGTTACCACAGAGTTACTGTTACCACAGAGTTACTGTTACTGTGGAGATACTGTTACCACAGAGTTACTGTTACCACAGAGTTACTGTTACTGTGGAGATACTGTTACCACAGAGTTACTGTTACTGTGGAGATACTGTTACCACAGAGTTACTGTTACCACAGAGTTACTGTTACCACAAAGATACTGTTACCACAGAGTTACTGTTACCACAGAGTTACTGTTACCACAAAGATACTGTTACCCCAGAGTTAATGTTACCACAGAGCTGATGTTACCGTGGACATACTGTGACCACAGCTACTGTTACCAGAGTTACTGTTACCACAGAGTTACTGTTACCGTGGAGATACTGTGACCACAGCTATTGTTACCACAGAGTTACTGTTACCGTGGAGATACTGTGACCACAGCTACTGTTACCACAGAGTTAATGTTACCACAGCTACTGTTACCATAGCTATTGTTACCACGGAATTACTGTTACATTTACCTTCATGGTATTTGGCCGATGCCCTTATCCAGGGCGACTTACATTTACCTCGTTTATACATCTGAGCAATTGATGGTTAAGGGCCCTGCTCACGGGCCCAACAGTGGCAGCTTGGCAGTGCTGGGGTTTGAACTCACGACCTGAGCAGCAGACTCAGCTTTAACCACTGAGCTACCGCTGCCCTGCCCTATTACCACCCCAAAATGTATTATTTTCCTATAAAAGTGTTTTATCACTCTTATACAACAGCAATTTGGCAACAATAAAAAAAAAACTGTTTCTTAAACAACAGCAGCATCCATTTAACTTCCGTTAAACAAGTTCTTATTCGTGTTATAGCTGCTACTGTATAACCCTCACCAGCTTCTCTTTCACTTCTTTAGAATGCCGATTGAGCTTTTACTACGGAAACGATAACGTATTAGCACGAGCGCATTAATGTACAGCTGTGATTTGCAGCTGCACTGCTGTCAGAGCTGCTGTTACACAAAACTAATCAACAGCTTCTGACCAATCACAATCCGGAATTCAGAGCACTGTGGAATAAAGATATTTTCATTTATAGCAATAAGACATGTTCTGTATCAGATCTCACAGATGTTTTTTTTTTTTTTTGCTGCACAGCTTCTCTGGTACCTGAAGTAACCTTTGACCCTTTATCATTAAACTCTCGGACTGTGCAGGAGAGGTTGATTGACAGCTCCGGCCCCTGACACTAAGCTGAGGATCATTAGAGGGTGTGTGTCACTCAATCGCAGCAGCTGTGTCTCGCAGTCATGTTCCGGGTCAGTGGGAATCAGGAAAACAGCTATTATTTAAATATGCACAAAAATATACTGGATATGGTTTCATTCCTGAACTTTACATTCATGGGTACACGTACACATTCTAGCAAACTGTTCTTAGATCCGAGTGAACCTTATTTACTTGTTTAGTTGTAGGAAAATAACTATAAGAACTCAATAATAAATATAACTTTAATAATGACGGGTTGAGAATTTTCCACAACCCAAATACCAAACCCCATAAAAAACAACACCGCACAGACCCTTTGGATATGCTTTACGGACCTCGCTTTGTGAAAGAGCCGTGGATTTAGAGAAAGCAGAGAGAGGATAAAGGTGAGAAAAGAAAGAAGAAGGAAAGAAAGCGAGAGCGGCGAGCACATGACTCGTGAAATCCCAGACACACTCGTACAGATTGTACCTCAGAGCTGATTGCTTTCTCCTGAACTCACCTCACAGCTGCACCTAAGCCTATAAGAGTGTTACACAAACCTCCACTGGAGCTCTTACACACTCTGCTGCCTGCTTACACAACATCACACACACACACACACACACACACACATATTCTATGCTTCTATTGCTTCCTTAATGTGACCCTGCATTTGAACGCCAATCCTCTTTGGAGTTGATTAGCCGTGATTAACCACATCACCTCTCACAAGAGAAGACGCAGCAGGAAGGAAGTGGAACTACACCCGACTCGAGATCGGCGGGAGAGAGTGAGCACCTGTGGAGAGAGTGAGCAGCTTCAGATACCTTCGACTACACATCTCCAGTGCTTGGCGGTTAAGGCTCTGGGTTACTGATCGGAAGGTCGGGGGTTCAAGCCCCAGCACTGCCAAGCTGCCGCTATTGGGCCCTTGAGCTCCAGGGGGCGCTGTATCATGGCTGACCCTGTGCTCTGACCCCAGCTTCCTGACATGTTGGGGTATGCGAAGAAAAGAATTTCACTGTGCTGTAAGATATATCTGATTAGTAAAGACTCATTATCGTTAGTTCTGAGAACCTGACCTGGACTCATCACACTCAAGCTCAGGTGATCAAACACCACCTGAGGAAATTTACGGTCTCCCCAGCGATCCCGAAAACATTCCATACTGGGGCCGTAGGAAGTTTACTGACTCAGTGCATCTTAGCACGGTACGGTCCGAAAACTGCTCTATCCAGGACCGCAAAAGCCCTGCAGAGAGCGGTGCGCTTAGCTGAGCGCATCTCCAGGTCTACTCTCCCCTCTCTGAACAACATCTACACCAGACGATGCAGTACAAATGCTGCTAAAATCATCAGGGTCTCTCTATCTCTCTCTCTAAAGTATTGGCACCCCAGCAGGTGGTCATACCTGTGCTCCTGGTGGTCGGTGTAGATGATATGGTGTCCCGGTGGCACGGCGGCGGCCTGCAGCAGCTTCTGCGTCTTTATCCTCTTGGAAAATCCTTCCAAGAGACACAGCTCATCAAAATTTCCCGCCACAGCCTCAGACTTCTGATGGCCCTGAGCTCCCGTCTGAGCCATCTCCATCTCCAAATTGCTCTTATTCTCCAGATACATCCTGACAAAAAAAGGATTTTTAATGAATAAAAAGTGCATTCGTTAGGGTTGCTGTAGTATACGAGGAATTAAACACTTTAGGATGTGCTGTTATAGGAAAATAATCAACGTTGGAGTGTGCAACAGTGACTCCATTTCATCGCACCACTATGTTGTTGATGATTTTCAGATAACAACGCAACCTGGAGTGTTTTGTTCCTCATGTATCATTAGCGTACTGTATATCACCATATACGAGACGTTATTATCCTAAATTTAATACACATATTTTAATGGAACATGTTTCCTTGTCTTTTGATACACGTGATGTGACGTGATGCGCCGTCTAGTGGCCATTCAGTGAAGAAGAAAAAAAAGTAACTGCACACCTTTACCGTTCTGAAATCTTTGCCGTTTCTCTGGACGTAAATGAAGTGGAAATTTCCTGTCTTCTCATGTCCAGAAACATTGGCTAAAGTTTGCACACTTGTTTTCACAGAGCAGTAATTGGTGTTAGGATTATTGGGTTGTGTTTGCCAGGTCACATTGGCTTTGTTGTTGTTTTTGAGTCCCATGTTGCCTCACTTGTCTAGCATGTCCTGTGAGTGACAGACTCCCAGTCCAGGAGGACAGAACCAACCCAATTAAAAAGTAAAACCTCCCTCAGGACTTCACCTCACCTGCTAACCCTTCCTCTAACTCACACAAGCTGACTGGGGGCTTTAAACCCTCAGGGGATTGATTGCTAGGAGGCTTGCTAATGGCTTATTTTGGACTGTACAGTATATATGTGAGCTGTAATGCTCAATCAGTTTTAAAAAAAACTGTTCTTTGTGTGTTCCGATTTAATCCCTGCACGTGATACTAAGCTTAAGCATCGCCCTGCTGAACCAGCAACTTCTCTCATTCTAGGTTTCCTTCTCTGAGAAACATCATCATCATCATCATCACACACACAGACTTGTGATTGAACTGGGCAGTGAGAGTGTGTGAACGCAAGCTTAGGGATTAATCTTCATATGTGAAAGAAACAATGTCTGAGTTCAAAGTTCACGTGAGCTACGTTCCTATGAGGTATACGTTGTGGTTAATGGCGTCATTAGTACTGATCTTATGAGGGGGTGAACAAATTAGCCTTAGGCAAGAACATCATAACAACATCATTACTCTCAGTGTACACTGTTTACTTGACTGATTATTCCACAATAAAGTATGGTCTGCCCAGCTTGCTAATGAACTACTGGATTTAGCTGTTTAGTAACAGCTAGTTCTTCCTGTTAGTGTGATAACATTAGCTAAGCTAGTTAATATTAGCATGTTTTTGTTTAGATGGCTGGCTTAGCTAATGTTGTTTAACTGTTTTTACAATGTATTGAAAACTGTAAGCTGTACTCGGCATCAAAAAAAAAAAAAAAAAAAAGGAAGTAAATAAATAAATAAATGAATAAGGGCTAGATGATCAACATGATCAACACATGTAAGTATATAGCGACCATAAGTCCAGTCCAGAGTCCATGCAATCGCTGTAATAGCGCTGTAATAAAGGAAACTAATAACCGAATGTACAACAGTGTCCGAAAAACATGTTCCTGAAACGTTTCCTGGGTTCCTGAGAAGGTTTTTGCTTTGGAATTGTACCCAAGCCTCATTGGTTCCTGAGCTAAAAAACGGATCTAAGATCTCTGGGTTTCTGAAAAGGTTCCTTTAGTCAAAAAAAATGTGTTGAAAACGCATCTAAAGTTTTTGGGTTCTGGAAAAGGTTCCTGCAGTGGAAATGTGCTCAAAGTTTGTGAAGTTCTTTTGGTGGAAACATAGTTCTTGTTACTCTTGTGAGTTCTTGTAAAACGGAAAGAAATCTGAAGTCAATGTGTTCCTGAAAAAGTTACTCAATTTCTTTAAAAAAAACAACAACAACAACAACAACAACAACAAGATGACTCCTGAAATTCCTGTGGTGAAAAAATATTCCCTTCAGTGAAAACGTGTCTAACGTTAGCGGGGGCCGGAAATGTACAGAAGTTCTTCAAGTGCTTGAAGTTCTTTTGGTGGAAAGAAGTGTAAAGATTGAGGTCCTCAAAAAGGTTCCTGTGGTGGAAACAAGCATAAAGTTCAAGTTCCTGAAACGTTTCATGTGGTGAGAAGTTCCTGGGATCCTGAAAATTCAAACTGCTGTTAAAGTTACTTTGTTTCTACAAAGGTCCTTGCTGTAAACATGCATCCTGAAAAGGTTCTCGTGGTGAAATGTATAAAAAGTTATTGTGTCCTTGAAGAGGTTCCTGTAGTGTACGTAAAGTTCCTGGGTGAACTTGAAGTTTGCAAGTTCCTGAAAATGACTAGCTTTAAAACTTCCTGGGTTAATGAAAAGGTTCTTGCTGTGAAGAACCTTTCTAAAGCACTAAAGATCGCAAGTGCCTGAAAAGTTACTTGCTTTTTGCTACTTGCATCCTGAAAGGGTTCTTTTGGTGGAGATACGCAGAAGGTTCCAAAGTTCCTGGAAAGGATCTGATGATTAAAATAAAACATGTTCCTCAATTCCTGGAAAGGTTTCTACTGTGAGCACACATCTAATGTACTTAGGTTCTTGAATTGTTTGTGCAGTGTAAATGCCCCTAGAGTTCCTGGGTCTCTGAAAAGTTATTTGTGGTCGAACTGCACTTGAAAAACTGAGTTCCTGAAAAGGTTCCAGCAGTGAAAATGTGTCTAAAATTCCTGGGATCCTGAAGATTGTTCTACAGTAGAAATATTCTTAAATCACCTGGATTTCTAGAAAAGTTTTTGCTTTGAAAATGCACCCAAACATCATGAGTTTCTGAGAAGGTTCCTGAAGTGGATACAACTTTAAACTTCCTGGGTTCCTCAAAAATTCCTTGTGGTAAAAATGCATATATGGTTCCTAGGTTCCTGAAAAGGTTTCTCTAGTGGAAACATTGCAAACCTTCAGAGGTTCATGGAATGTTTCCTATGGTAAACATGTATCTAAAGCACCTGGGTTCCTGACAAGGTACTTGCCGTGAAAACGCACATAAAATTCACGAGTTGCTATAACGGTTCCTGCAATGGACATGCCTGTGAAGCCTATGAGTTCTCGAAAAGCTTCTTGTGGTGGAAATGTAAGGTTCACAGGTTCCTGAAAATGTTCCAGCCGTGCAAGCGCACCTACATCTGCAGCAGAAACATTCCTAAAAGTTCTGGGTTTCTAAAAAGGTTCTCGTTATGAAAATAAACTGAACTGAACCGAATCTAATAGAATTGAATCGAATCAAATTAAATCAAATTGAACGGAACCAAACAGATTTATAGTGAGTCAAATCAAAATTAATCAAACCGTACTGAACCAGACTGAACTGAATCGAATGGAATCAAATCACACTGAATGAAATCGTAACGAATCAAATTGAACTTGAACGAACTGAACAATCTGAATCGAACTGAACTGTGGTTCGGTTGTCCATGGAACATTTCAATATTATTAAATAACTATACTCTCTCAAAAAATATTCTCCCTCATTCTCTTTCTCATCACAGTTTTCCACTCCAACACACTGTCATACACTGTCTCCCCCTGCTGGAGTGGAGGAAATATCACCTCATTTTAAACTCAAGAAACAAACACTATACACATTTGTTCAATTGCAAATATTAAACATTATACAGATAAGTATGTATAAACTATGTATAAAACAGTAAAGAAAAAAGAAATAAAATAAACAAGAAGTGCCAGGAGGTAGTATTATAAAGAACAAAATAATAATACGACTGGGTATATAACTATCAAATTATACTTTGTAAAGCTCACAAACTTTTATGGTCGTTATAGCTTCCTTGTTCAAAGAGTCTCTAATACTGTACTGTCCATGTCCCGCTTTACGTCTGTACAATCAACAAAGCCATAAAGTTGGGCTTCTTATTCGTAAACTTGCATTTATGAATGTGAAATTTGGTCAAAAATATTAAAATCAACTAAATAAATAGTCTTTAGGATAATCAGTGAAGCCAAAACGTCTCAAACACTGAAAATTGTCATTGATAAATTTCCCTATGTTACACCCAGTGGTGGAAATGGCCGGGGGGACTCTAGTTACTCTAGTTGGGGTTTTTTTTGGAGCACATGAAATGTCACTGAACAACATTTGTGAATTATGTGTGGCCCAAAACAAACAGCGATCATTCAAAAGAATCTCTGCTTGGAGAGAATGAGTAAACATGTGGGCTAACATAACTGTGGATATAATACTTAGCAAGCTGTGGTAGTGAAAATAAATTATGAGTAAGGACGTTCAAAATAGATTAAACCTGGAACACTTCAGGTACGTGCTGAAGCTTTATCCATATCAAAGTTTCAACTATCAAATCTGTTAAAGTAACCGTTTCCGTTAAGATTATCCGCTACGCTACGACTCCATTAATTTCCCTGAGGTGGTCTGATCGATCCTATAAGGATGTGCGCTGATAGACAAGCGTTCTCATTGGCTGCAGCCTGTAGGTATTATGGCCAATCACGAAAGTCAACATTGCGCAACCACACGCAGGATGTCCCAGCTGCGCTTATGTACGGAACTCGCTTTCGGAGGCTTTCGAGTGGATAAAAGATAGAAACGCTGCTCGTTTCCCAAAGAAACGTAGATAGTTTGAACTGGAACACCGTCCTGTCTTGAAATTCACTCCCCGGACTCTGCACCCCCCCCCACCCACCCCATTTCCAGCCCTGGTTACACCACAATACAATTGAATAAGAACAACGCCAAAATAAATACAAAGTGGTTTCGTGACAGTCACTGCAGAAAATACAGTTAATATTTATACCTTTTTTTTTTTTTTTTAAATATTTGGTTCTTCTTCTTTAACCTTCTTTCGAATATGACTTCATATTAATAACCATACTTTTTCCCAGCAAATGACTTTTCCATTTAACAAAGAGTTCCAATATGATGCGACATTTGACATAGTAACAATTTCCCTTTGAAAAATAGTGCGAATAACTCCGTTATTATTTTTGGAATAACAACAAAGGATTAAAAAACATCAGACGAGGCCACTTCGACGGAACGGTGTTCAACCTAATCACAGTAGGGTTGTCCCGATACCATAAACATGTCTTACGATACGATACCAGCTGTATTTATACTACGATACCAAGTAGTATCAGGATACCTCGTAATATTGTGTTAATTCATATCTACAAATCTACAAAATAAACCAAATTGACAGAAATGCATAGCTATAAATGAATACAGACCAACCGAATTTTCCTGAGAATGAACGTTGGAAAAACTCAAGAAGGATCAGAAAACTGGCGAGCAACTAATTCAATGTGTCGCGTATTTCATCTGTCATTCCCTCAAGCAATGAAATCATGCAAATGGAAATTGTCCTCAGAATGATAACATTACATTAGGATTCGAATTGTAACATAACATTAGAAATAATAACTGAAGTTGGAAAATTTGCTTACTAGCAAACACGGCTAATTTTAGCATTGACACAGCGGTTAGCGTAACGTTAGCTCGCTTGGTAGCAAACAGGCAATCTTTAAAGGTTAACGGTAAAGAATTTAGGTTTAATAAAGCGTCACTAACCTTTGTGTATTCTGCTAAAGCAGTGAGATGTGTCATTTTAGCGAAAATCGCATTAACTGCCCCACATGCGACATTACTTACGGTACTGACCGTACTGACGATACTACCATTTAATAAATACAGTGGCCTCGGTGGTATTTTGAAGCTTTAGTATCAAGATATGACCGTAGTACCGGTATATCATGCAACCCTACATCACAGTCTTCCGCTCTACATTTACACTGCAATGTACACTATCTCCCCCTGCTGGAGTGGAGGAAATATTACCGTTTTTGTCACACTCTAAGAAAGCTTTTGTTCTCTTGTAGTGTTGGTAGAGATTCTAAAAGGTCATTTCCTACCACATGAGTCTGGAACAATGTTGCAGCAAGATTAACACACACACACACACACACACACACACACACACACACACACGTCAGGACGAGACGAAGATGTACAGCTACAGTACAGTTGTCTCATTATCTATGACCAATAACTTGGATTTGCTCCAGTGTCTCTCGTCTTTCGTGAAACTTCCCCAACAGCATTCAGGCCTCACCATGAGCCACACTCGGGAAAGGAAGCGGGACACACACCCAGGCTAAAAATGTTCAATAAGAGACAATATGTTTAATTTCATGCTCCTCAAGTTCTTTAATTCCTGAAAAAGTTCCTGCTGGGAAAACACTCTAAGAGTTCCTTGGCTCCTGAAAAGTTTCTCACTGTGAAAATCCCCTTAATGTTCATGGTTGCCTGAAAAGGTTCCTGTAGTCAATATGTGTCTAAATTTCCTGGGCTCTGAAACATGTTCTGTGGTCAAAATGCTCCTACAGCTCCTGGATTTCCAAAAAAGGTTCTAGCTAAGAAAATTCATTAAAAGTTCCTTCTGATGGAATGGCATCTGTACTTCCCTAAAGTGCCTGGGTGTCTGAAAAGGTTCCTCTTGGGGAAAACACACTAAAAGTTCATTAAAATGTTCTTATGTTGAAAATACCTCCAAATTTTCTGAAAAGTTTCTCAAAGTTCCTGAGAAAGTTCCTGTCATTAAAACACTCTAAAAGTTCATGAAGTCACTTGATTTGAAAATGCACGTACATTTTTGGGGTTGCTGAAAGGTTCCTTTTTTAAAAAAAAAAAAAAAAAAAACCTCATATGATTAATTACATTTCACACATTAATTTGGCTTAAACTGGGGATTTTACACCTTCAGTAATGTTTCATTTGTGCAGGAACCTTTTCTCACTGTGAAAATAAAAATGCACAGTGAGGTCCTGGGTTTGTAAAAAGGTTCCTGCTTTGAAAATGCAAAAGTTACGGTGGTGAAAATTCACCTAAAGATCCTGAATATATGAAAAGTTCCTTCTGATGGAACTGCATCTGAACTTCATCGAAGGTTCTTGCAGAGGAAATGCACCTGAAGTTCCCGAATGCCTTTGTATGAAAGTTTGTAAGTTCCTGACAGGGTTCCTGTTGTGAAAGACACTTGCCTTTAAAATGCATTTGAATTTCCTGGGTTCCTGAAAAAGTTCTTGCTAATAAAGAGCCGCCATGTTTAATTACATGCCACACGTGACTTTTATTTCGATTAAAGTGGGATTTAATAACGTTCGTACCATTTAAATCATCTGTTGTTTTATTGAGATTTCTACAGTTATTGTTTTTCCTAAAACAACAATTCACCTTCTCGATATTTCATGTTCAGTTTTGTCATTTTAACACCAAAATATCCACAAATTTATTTTTGGAAAAATCCACAGCACCGAAAAGCCTCTAAAAATCAAATCTGTAAACACAGAAGTTCCTAAAAACCTGTACCATACGGTTCCACTCCCCGCTAATATCACTCCTGAACACACCGTTTACTCTGGACTTAGTCCTGATGAAGGAGTATAACTAACACACACACACACACACACACACACACACACACATACACACACACACACTATAACTTCATCTACGATTAAATATTTCATTACGACAAACATCTCATAAGATATTTACATTTATTTTTCAGAATATTAATTAGAAATAATAACATTTATTCTGATACGTCTAACTAATGTGACTAATCTGTGCCTACACGTCTTTAAAAATAAATAAATAAAAAGTTCCTAGATTCATAAAAGAAAGGGAAACTCTCTTTTGTGGGATTATCATCATGAAGCAGGGGGCCAAGCACTGGAGGTGTGTAGGTACCCCATTGTTATTCCACCTTCTCTTCTCCTTCTTCTGGCCCGGTCGTCTACGGCAGCCCACAGAACCATCCGGTGAAAAGTTGTGAAATTTGGCACACCGATTGAGGAAGGTCTACAAAACATTCCGACCAAATTTGGGCCAAGTGCTAGTTCCATCATGGGGTCAAATTTGGGCCTAATTTGTAAGTACGTTTCTGGTCATAATTTCTGAACTGTGTGTCCAAAATTTAAAAGCCATCCCTGGGTCCCCTGGGTCGAGGGAGCCGGGGTCAACAAATTCAGCACACGGCATCTTCAGAGTGAGCCTCACAAACGTGGTTTGTCCGTAACGGGAGAACGAATCGGACAGCATAGCTGCCAAACAGGAAGTGAGGCTGTATCTCAGCAACGACTTTGCTAACTGACACAAGACTTGGTAGGCGATTACAGTGCAACAACGAGTCTGGGTGCTTGGCCCCTGAAAATGCTGCTCGCGGTTTTAATTGGAATTAAATCCATAATTGAAATGTTCATTTATATTTATAAATGTTGGGGTGTACTTACTTTTTAAACTTTTTTTTAAAAACAAATGATATCATTTATTCATACGAGCCTCATCGTCATTTTAGTCGCCGCTCAATGACTATAACCCCTCCTCAAACATGAAACACAAATAAAAAGAAAAAAGAAACGAACAAATACGTTTTTAAATGGATAAAAGGAAATGAAACTCTATGTCGTAAATATATTAACATAAATGACACCAAATTAACTCTTTTATTATCAAATGTATTGCAGTGCACTTCATTTTTTTCTTGGTTTTGGACTTTCTTATTATTGACTAATAATTTAATTTATTCGAGTATTTATTTTTATATTTATTGTATTTATTGTGTATTTATTTTATATTTATTTATACGAGTTTCATTATCGTTTCAGTTGATTTAAATGGACTAATCCCTGATTTAAAACAAAAACAAACAAACAAACGAACAACAAAATAAATAACTAAATGAATGAATGAATGAATGAATGAATTCTGGGGGCTGGTTAGTTTTGGGGAAAATGAGTCTAATCATCATTCCAGTTTATTTCATTTGACTAACTATTCCTTTAATAAATCAAAAGAAAGTAAACAAAAGAAAAATACATTTGTTAGTTAAATAAAAGAGTTGTTAGATTCATATTGTAGTAAATAAATACATCGAGAACCAGATTAAAAACCAAGGAACCCTTCAAGAACC
>NC_030426.2:26413698-26461198 GCF_001660625.3 Ictalurus punctatus | reverse complement strand
GAATCTATAGTGAGTGAGTGAGTGAGTGAGTGAGAATCTATAGTGAGTGAGTGAGTGAGTGAGTGAGAATCTATAGTGAGTGAGTGAGTGAGTGAGTGAGAATCTATAGTGAGTGAGTGAGCGAGTGAGTGAGAATCTATAGCGAGTGAGTGAGTGAGTGAGTGAGAATCTATAGTGAGTGAGTGAGTGAGTGAGTGAGAATCTATAGTGAGTGAGTGAGTGAGTGAGTGAGTGAGAATCTATAGCGAGTGAGTGAGTGAGTGAGTGAGAATCTATAGCGTGTGAGTGAGTGAGTGAGTGAGTGAGCGAGTGAGTGAGAATCTATAGTGAGTGAGTGAGTGAGTGAGTGAGAATCTATAGTGAGTGAGTGAGTGAGTGAGTGAGAATCTATAGTGAGTGAGTGAGTGAGTGAGTGAGTGAGTGAGTGAGTGAGAATCTATAGTGAGTGAGTGAGTGAGTGAGTGAGAATCTATAGTGAGTGAGTGAGTGAGTGAGTGAGAATCTATAGCGAGTGAGTGAGTGAGTGAGTGAGAATCTATAGCGAGTGAGTGAGTGAGTGAGTGAGAATCTATAGCGTGTGAGTGAGTGAGTGAGTGAGTGAGCGAGTGAGTGAGAATCTATAGCGTGTGAGTGAGTGAGAATCTATAGTGAGTGAGTGAGTGAGTGGGAATCTATAGTGAGTGAGTGAGTGAGTGAGTGAGAATCTATAGCGTGTGAGTGAGTGAGAATCTATAGTGAGTGAGTGAGTGAGTGGGAATCTATAGCGAGTGAGTGAGTGAGCGAGTGAGAATCTATAGTGAGTGAGTGAGTGAGTGAGTGAGTGAGAATCTATAGTGAGTGAGTGAGTGAGTGAGTGAGTGAGAATCTATAGTGAATGAGTGAGTGAGAATCTATAGCGTGTGAATGAGTGAGTGGGAATCTATAGCGTGTGAGTGAGTGAGTGAGAATCTATAGCGTGTGAATGAGTGAGTGGGAATCTATAGCGTGTGAGTGAGTGAGTGAGAATCTATAGCGTGTGAGTGAGTGAGTGAGAATCTATAGCGTGTGAGCGAGTGAGTGAGAATCTATAGCGAGTGAGTGAGTGAGCGAGTGAGAATCTATAGCGTATCCCTGATTATTCAGTACTAGATGGCGTTCCAGCCTCTCTGAGTTAACTGATACTATAAAGGTCATGTATAAAAAGTAAAAGGAAAGTGTTTCAGAATGATGGAGTGAATCACATGGAGGAGAAGCAGAAATGGCTGTTGGGGGGGGGGGGGGGGGGGGGCATCAGGGAGAATTCTTAGCCCTGCATGTGACTGCGTGTGAGCTCTGAACTCAACACACAAGATCTACACTGACCTGATTTACCTTCCACAGAATATCACGAGCCAACAAAGTTCATCTACTTCCAGCTTTACTGATAAATTACTCTCTCCCTCTCTCCCTCTCTCACTCTCCCTCCCTCTCTCACTCTCTCCCTCCCTCTCTCACTCTCCCTCTCACTCTCACTCTCACTCTCTCTCAGCCGAACACTGAGTTTCATTAAAGAACACTTCACAGTTCAACAGAGATTCAGATCACTCCTGCGCCGTGAAGTCCAGGGAACTGGCCGTGAAGCTTTGAGATGAAGTTGCTAGGAGGGAAAAAGAAGGTGGTCATTAAAACATTCCCAAAGCTTTGAATCCTTCTAGAAGCTCTGTGAAATCCATTATAATAAAGTGGAAAAACATGGCACAACCCAGACACTACCAAGCTGGAGCACACAGGCAAGGAGGACAATCATCAGAGAAGTGTTCGACAGTCCGGCTTCAACACTGATGGGGTTACAGAGCTCGGGGGGAGAGCAGCCAGAAGGAAGCCACTTCTGAGAGCTGCTGGGAAACATCTGGCGCCATCTGGTCTCAAAGCCAAGCTTTTCCTTCATCCTGTGATGAAGCACGGTGGTGGAAGCATCAGGCTCTAGGACTGGTTTTAAGCAGGAGGAACTAGAGAGCTGGTGGCCATCAAGAGCAACATGGACGAAGCCAAACACCAGCAGATTGTCGAGGAGAACCAGTTCCAGTCAGCCATATGTTCCAAAGCCCAGACTTCAGCAGTTTCTGATCATTTGATCCATAATTTCATCCATAAATTCTTCAAATATCCTCAGAATCAGATCTGTGCCATGTACAGATCTAAGGGTTAATCACGTTGCTTAAATATTTGAGATTAAATATTTGGGATTTTATCGCTGGGGAATGTGAAAGGAGGGAAGAATCACGGCGTCGGCGCGTTGCGTGAAGCACCTGATCCGTTTTTTTGCTTTTTTACAGTCAGACTGTACACGCTGTGAGAGCACACAACACAACTGTAACGCTTTGTGATTTCAGATAAAAAGCGATTGGGGGGAAAAAAAGCCTTAAGACGCCAAGGAATGTTCCGGATCTTTAAGCCAAATTAAGCCTTGCTAAAGTTTTCTTTTCTCCTTCAAAAGCCTAAGTAATCCTTCTGGATCTGCCGAGTCATGTGCCGTTACACAGAGTGACATCGGGAGAGGAGAGACGGCCATGTTTCTGCGGTGGAGTGCAAAAGTTTGTGCACCGTCCCCGTCTACTTTCACAGACGTTCCTTCAAGTAGCAAAAATATCCACGTAGGGATAGTGAGCTCAAGGTCAAACGCTCTAATCTAAGCAAGCGCAAATCCGAAAATCACCGTAGCGGGGATCAGAGGCGGAGCTACAGGACAGGCGAGGCGGGTAATTGCTCGGGGCCGTGAGTTTTGAGAAGGTCCCCTGAAGTCTGTCCGTGAAAATGTCAAATCTCAAAGGGCAGAACTCGGAAAGGGCATTTACAACGCTATACCAGGAGCACACTTAAAGTGAGCTTAATCTCGCTAACACGGGGGACTTTCTTCCACAGGTGTATTTTGAACCGCCACGCCTTTTCTACATGAATAGAACTTACCCGTTTTGAAGCCAGAAAAGAACGAGAACGCAAGCCGGATAGGAAAAGAAGGGAGATGAACTGTGGTAAGCGGTGGAGATGATCAAAGAACTGAGGGCAGATGAACCAGTTTAATTCATTAGCACAATCAGGACACAACGCGAGGGTCAAAATCAGAAAACACAGAATGAGAAAATGAAGCGTTGGGAGAAAAAACGGCTTGAGCTCAATGCCGGAAAGACTTTGTGTCGCAAAAAAAACCGACTAATCGAGTTTTAAACACAGAACAGGCGTGCACAGTCAGGTAACAAGACAATGACGGGAGAAAACAATAAGAAGAGGGAAAGAACGTGCAGGACTGTGGTAAGCGCTGGCGATTATCTAATAATAAAACAGTTAAGAATGACCGTACAGTCCCTACAGGGTTTAGCAATTTTGCGATCGTAGAAATGAATCGAGCAAACTCCGCGATATTCAGAGCAGCTCGCCATTCTTCAAAATTGAAGCAGGTTTTCCGCAGATTTGGGCCGAGACGCATCGCGTGACGTCGTCACAGTGAACATCCAGACTCTGGTGTCGAACACGAGTACAGCTAAACGGTCTCATTTACCAGCAGACACCACCGTGAAAGACCACGCAGAACTATTCTTTGCGGGTTTGCAATTTCGCCCGTTCCAGTGGTTTTCAGCACAAAACATTCCACATTTTTTAAAAAGCCACAGCAAAATCAAGCGTTTTTGGCTGCAACAATCACAAAAAAAAACCTCTGCGAAATCCTGTACGGACCGACAGCAGGGCTAAGCCGTGAAATGACGCGGCGCTAGCTCTGCATCACTTCACCCAACAAGCAGCTCAGCTCGCGAGGAGATCCGCTCGGCTCGGAGTGCGTAATGCTAATAATTTAGTTCACGCTCTTAGTAGAAATTGTCTTGATGGAGGAATTCTTTTGAAACATATATACGGTTCTTTTGGTAAACTGTTAGCAGATAGTTATATAAAAGGCGTCTGGGTAACACAATGGAATTAAACAGGAAAATATTTCCAAGGTTTTCTTGCATTTTCCAGTCTGTGGCCCTCAAAACCAAAAAAACATGAACTAGACAATAAAGGCTTGGACTTCACACAAGAAAGAGACAGAAACTAATCTTCACTGAAGTTTTGCTGCAAGTGGAACACTTGAAATTTAAAAGGGGTTCTCCTTGGAACCTTTTCACAAGAAGTTCCTACAGAGGGATGAACTGAAGAAACTTGTAAAATAGATAAATAAACAAACAAACAAACAAATGAACAAATAAAAGAAAATGGAACATCTCTATTATTGCTCACATTTATCCTGATTAATAACGATAAGGCTCATTAATATGCCTGAATATGCTAATTAGAACCGCCCACATCCCATCCCGCTGCCATCCCAAAACACCAGCTAACATCAAGCTAACTGCTAGCAAACTAACGAGTAAATAAGGAAGTAAAACGAAACTGGTACATCAAGAAATTTAACCTCATTAATAACGCAAAGATCTATAAATATGCACGAATATGCAAATTCGAAACGTCCTCACGCCGTCTCAGAAGACATGCTAACCGTCTAGCACGTTAGCCTAAGGCGAAAGACATATTTAGCCTCGGTCAAACCTGGCGAAACAGTGTTACCATGGCAACCACGACTCCGTTAATCAGGAACATTAAGAATCCGAGTGTGTTCGTCGTTGTCTTCTGTTCTGTTTTTTTTCTTCACACCGACTGTGCGGCTGGAAACCGGTCCCGTCATCCTCGAGTAATTTGCATATCGGACCGCGATTGGTTCGGGTCGAAATATTTTGTGACCTCACAAACCGAGCTCACATGTAGCTCCGCCCCCGACTCGGGTTTATACAGAAGTGCATGAGAAAGTCGTTTTTCATTTTAAGCAGCCTGCAAAATGAACGAGTTAATAAACGTTTATATATTTATATTTAAATCAGGAGGCGTTTAAAACGTACTCGCTGCAGTTAATAATGTGTTAAAGTATTTGATTAAGTAAAAATGAACACTCTATGGTCCTGTGAAATCGTTTAACGTCATGTCTAATTCCATCTCTTTTTTTTTTTATTAAAACCTGATCGAATAACTCTGATGAACACAATCTCTCAAATATTTCCACAGTCTTCGGTGCTCCAGGAAGCACAGTCATTAATCCGACCTTCAGCACCGAGGTAATGAGGAGGAATTTCGTTAATCCTACAGAAGAACATCAATGTCAGGAAGGAAATGCGAGTAATATGAAAGACCAGTGTGTAAAATATTTGAATACGCGGTCTTATCAAACATCTCCAGTTTGAAGTGTGTGCCGGATCAGGGTTCTCCAGGACCAGAGTGAGGAGGAACCATGATCCCATCTCCAGCTTCTTTAATTATTGTGTACGTAAGCTTTAACATACTGGTCGGGTCAAATGACCCATGAGGTCATCGCTGTACTCAGCAACGGCCTTTATGCTGAACACAAGATGGAGGAAATGTTAAGCTCCGCCCCTCAAAAACGTTACGGAGCATAGAAACCACGGCACGGACGTCACGGATATTCGTAAACATGCAGAATTTGGGAAAACGGCCGACGGTTATCGGACAGTCAGGCAGGAATTAAGATGTCATTACAGCCCCGATTCCTAAAAAGTTGGGACGCTGTGTAAAACGTCAATAAAAACAGAACGCAAAGATTTGCGAATTTCATAAAGCCGTATGTTGTTTACAATAAAACGTAGAAAACATATCAGATGTTTAAACTGAGGAAACGTACCGTTTTCAGTAAAAAAATAAGGCGATTTTGAATTTGATGGCCGCAACACGTCTCAAAAAAGTTGGGACGAAAGGCGGGAAAAGTAAGTGTTGGTAAAAAGAATCAGCTGGAGGTTGATTGGGAACGGGTCAGTGTGATGATTGGGTATAAAAAGAGGATCTTAGAGAGGCGGAGTCTTTCAGAAGTAAAGATGGGATGGAATCTGGATGGAAGCAGATGTTGCTCTAAAACCTGTATATACCTTTCAGCATTGATGGCGCCAAAAGACGCAGGCTTTTTACCGGAGCACTGATAAAAAGCCAGATGGTCCCTCTCCTCTTTAGTTTAGAGGACGAGGCATCCATGGTTTCCAAAAAGAATATCAGATTTGGGTTCGTCTGACCGCAGTACAGTTTTCCACGTCGCCTCGGTCCATTTTAAATGAGCTTTGGCCCGGAGAAGACGGCGGCGTTTCTGGATCATGTTCACATACGGCTTCTTCTCTGCATGATGGAGCTTTAACCAGCGTCTGTGGACGGCACGGAGATCTGTGTTCACAGACACTGAGTTCTGGAGGTGTTTCTGAGCCCATGCAGTGATTTCCATTACAGAATCAGGCCTGTTTTTAATGCAGTGCCGCCTGAGGACCTGAAGATCACGGGCATGCGATATTGATTTTCACCCTCGTCCCTTACACACAGATTACTCCAGATTCTCGGAGTCTTTTGATGATATGATGTCCTGTAGACGATGACATATTTATAGTCTTCGCAATTTTACGTTGAGGAACATTGTTCTGAAATTGTTCCATAAATCGTAGACGCAGTTTTTCGCAGATTGGTGAACTTCTGCCCATCTTTACTTCTGAAAGACTCCGCCTCTCTAAGATCCTCTTTTTATACCCAGTCATCTCACTGACCCGTTCCCAATCAACCTCCAGCTGATTCTTTTTACCAACACTTACTTTTCCAGCCTTTTTTTATTTTTGCCCCGTGCCAACTTTTTTGGAACTGGGGCTATAAATATTTAAGGAATAAAAGGTACAAGTCCCAGTGAATGAGCCATTACTATAGAAAGCATAGCGTATTAGAACGCAAGGTAAACCTGTGACACACGTAGCTGCTCCGCTGTTAAAGGAGATGAACACCAATCGGTAACATTTCAGTTTAATGTTTGTTTTAAACAGGAATTTATTAACATTATTACATCGGAATGAGACGTCTTATGAACACATGGCACAATAACGTTATTTACAGTTCGTCAGGAAGCCAAACACACACGGACACAGAGGACGAGGAGGAGGACGAGGAGGAGGAGGGCGGAGCAGGGGTCTGGGTAGTGAATACGGCGACCGACGCCCTGAAAACAACCCCTGAATGAGCTCCAGATAACACCGACCAATCAGAGCGAGGACAGCTCGCGCTCGTGTTCAAGGTTATTCGGGGGAAAAGTAAAAAAATTAAAATTAAAAAAACAAACAAAAAAAAACAGAAAAGAAAAGCACTGCACGTTTTTATTCCCCCGAGGGAAATGAAAAGAAAAGGACGAAGAAGCTGCTGCTCGATCGTTTAAACGATACAGCGAGTCCATCAGGGGTCGTCAGCACAGTGCTAGGCTACACGGTCCGAAAAATACAAACACGACGTCTACAATCGATCAAACGATGTCCAGTTTCTCCCCCTCCCTGGCTCCGGCTTCTTTTTTTTTTAAATAAACTAATAAAAAAATTCCAAGTTTTATTTTATCTTCACCAGCTTATAGTGCTTTTAAAGCTAATTGCACATAAAGATTTTAGTTGTGGTAGTACAGATACATGTGTGTGTGTGTGTGTGTGTGTGTGTGTGTTTATGGGAGTTTTAAACACATCTTTAGATTGAGTGTCTTTTCTTTTTTCTTGGCAGCATGTTTGACGACTCTCGACATCAGAGAGTGTGCGTGTGAGAGTGTGCGTGTGAGAGTGTACGTGTGAGAGTGTGCGTGAGAGTGTGCGCGTGTGAGAGTGTGTGAGAGAGAGCATGTCAGTGTGCAGTCAGGTAGTCCTGTGTGGAGTCGGAGGCGAAGGAGTCGGCGTCGTCGTTGTCCGAGTCGTCGGTGGAGTCGTCGGCGGCGGGCTCTCCGCTCAGAGCGATGCGAGCGTAGTCGTCCGTGTCGATGGATTTGCAGAAGTGTATGGCGTACTTCAGTTTCTCCTCCAGCACCAGTTTGCACGAGTAACGAGGCAGCTTGAGCAGGAAGAAGCACGTGTATGACTCCGGCAGGAAGTGGTCTGGAGGGTTGTACTTATCCAACACCTGCGAATTCAGGCAGAGGAGGAAAAAAAAAAAAGTTGATTTAATAATAAATATAACAATAATAATAATAATAAATAACTGCAAGGTGGAAGTTGATTATTTTCCTGTCACAGCACGTCTCCAAGTGTTTTATTCCGCCTATACCACAGCAATTCACCAACAATTACAGCTTGCCAAAGAACGACAATTTCTGTTTTGACAGAACATAGTATAGTTACTATTAAACATCAGTAACATCAGTCATAATGAATATAGCCATCAGTGGCCCAAGCACCACTTCGCAAGTAAGCACAAAAGATCAGTGACTCATTAAGACGATGTATGGACTGAGTTTTTGCAAACACCAAAAAAATTGTACAATATTTACAGAGTTAAATAAAATAAAATAAACATAAAAGGAAGAAATACTGCCTCTAGTGGGCAATTTTCGTAATGATTTAACACGTCTTATCGAGGTTTACGAAACACTCACCTGCACCACGAAGTCTCGTCCGCGGAAATCCGCGATGGTCCGGGGCAGACGTGTTCGTCCCCACACGAACCTGAGGAAGAGCGAGCGCTCCGTGTTGGAGAAGGACTCCATCACCTCCCAGAACCACTGGATGAGGGGCGCGGTTGGCTCCACCCCTTTATACGTAGCTACTGACTTCAGCAGGTGTAGCGGGATGTCAGGACTGCCACATACCTGAAAGACACGGCTCGGTGAGGTGTGCACATCGCTGTCGCTCGCATCATCTACAGCGGCAGGAGGCGGAGCTACTGTGAGCGATATGAAGTGGGAGGGGTTTAGATTCACACGAACACATCTGTGATTTTTTGGTGTGGCGACTAAGACGTGAGCAGCGATGTACGCAATTTCCAATCAAGACTTTTTATTTTGTTTAAACAACCGATTTGTAGTCAAAAGTCCTATACCTAACTACGCTGTTTATGTGGCCATATTGCACTAGCCTGGCATGACTGGTGTAACCATGGTAACCATGCATAACCTAAGGATAGGACTGCCCATATATGACCAGCAAAGAGCAAGTTACTGCTTAGTCCAGGGGGTGGAGCTGGATCTGACCTAACTCCTCCTATAAGCCTTACCCCTAACAGTCTGAAACACACAGATGACTCCGCCCAGGTAGGAGGAGCCGGATCCATTTTGACTCCATCACTACGGACATTCTAGAGCGAGCCGAGCTTTGTGAGATTTTCAGTTAAATATGGGGTGATGTTGTCCCTCATATCTCATAGAATACACAACAATATTTTCTCCAAAAGCGGGTTGTTGTCATGGCGACAAAATGACATGAAAGCAATGGGACAAACCAGGAGTTACTTTGGCACCGGAATCAAAATGATTTCAAGGTTCAACACGACATGGAAATCCACTGAGAGAGAGAGAGAGTGCGAGTGCGAGTGTGTGTGAGAGCTCTCACCATGGTCTCCAGCTCGTATCCGGTGAAGAGAGAGAGGAGAGGAACGGGCACCACCCGGGCCATACCTTCTCTCACTGCAGCCACCTGCTCGTCAAACTCATGCAGCCTGAAAAACACATCACAAGAGCGTAAACTCACCCGTCCTGAAAAGGCTGGAAAGCCTAGCGTACAAGAAAGCACAAAGGAACGTTTGCAATAAATAAATAAATAAATACATTTTTAAAATGAATTCAATACAACAGGGATTTAGGAATTAGGGATAAAGCCGTTTTTTTTATAAACCTCAGAAACGTAAACGTAAGAAACGGACTGCTGCTCTGACTGGGTTCTGTTCCCTCGGGACCTCTCGGCAGTACAATAACTCCAGACCGAGGCGCGTCCTCACCTGTAGTTGATGGCGAGGCGGACGTACTCGGTCCGGTTCTCCAGGTTGATGTGCGAGTGTTTGGAGCTGAGCTGGACCTCCTGACCGCAGGCATTGGGCACGGTGAAGGGCAGAGGAATCGCTTCAAACTCCTCCGCGGAAGCCTCGGTATCTCTGATAAACATCAGGCCAGGGATAAAGTCCTTATCCACCTGGATAACACACACACACACACACACACACACACACACACACACACACACACACACACACACGCGCTTCAATAGGGCAGGCTATAAAAGCATGGCTCCAAAACTGGGTCAAATGCTGACACAGAGGATCGTTTCATTTTCAGCTCATGTCCATGCAAATCATTTTATTTCCTGGATAAGGTCATATAATAATAACAATAAGTTAATGTACTGTATCCCGTGCATGAAACCACACGATCACAAAGGAACTTCTTTATTTATTTAAACTGTGCGAGACGTTTGGACTGTTTATTGATTTACTTTGTAAAACCGTCATGGGTAGTTACAAAGGAGCTAAATAAACTGATCCAATAGAGAAATACACAGGTATGCAGATACACAGACAGACAGACAGATCAATAGGTGTATAGACAGGCAGACAGGGGTAGATCAAGCAATAGGTAAGAAGGACAGACAAAAAGGTAGACAGACAGGTAGATAGAGAGACAGACAGACCAGTACAGATCTATAGGTAGATAGACAGACAGACAAGTAGAGAATAAATAGGTAGACAGACAGACAGATAGGTAGGTAGACAGACAGACAGACAGACGAGTAGATAGATCAATCAATACTATAGGTAAGAAGACAGACAGATAGGTAGATAGACAAATCAATAGATAGAAAGAAAGACAGGAGTAGATAGATCAAACAATAGGTAAGAAAGAGAGACAAAAATGTAGACAGACAGGTAGATAGAGAGACAGACAGACAAGAAGATAGATCAATAGATAGACAGACAGATAGGAAGGTAGACAGACAGACGACTAGATAGACAGACAGATGAGTAGATAGATCAATAGGTAGATAGACAGACAGATAGTTAGGTAGACAGACAGACGGGTAGATAGATCAATAGGTAGATAGACAGACAGATAGGTAGGTAGACAGACAGATAGGTAGGTAGACAGACAGACGGGTAAATAGATAAATAGGTAGATAGACAGACAGATAGGTAGGTAGACAGACAGATGAGTAGCTAGATCAATAGGTAGATAGACAGACAGATAGGTAGGTAGACAGACAGATAGGTAGGTAGACAGACAGGTAGACAGACAGACGAGTAGATAGATCAATAGGTAGGTAGACAGACAGATAGGTAGGTAGACAGACAGATAGGTAGATAGACAGACAGACGGGTAGATAGACAGACAGACGGGTAGATAGATAAATAGGTAGGTAGACAGACAGACAGGTAGGTAGACAGACAGATGAGTAGATAGATCAATAGGTAGATAGACAGACAGATAGGTAGGTAGACAGACAGACGGGTAGATAGATCAAGCAATAGGTAAGAAGACAGACAGACGAGTGGATAAATAGAGCAATCAATACTGTAGGTAAGAAGACAGACACATAGGTAAATAGACAGACAGACAGGAGTAGATAGACAGATCGAGAGATAAGCAGATAGACAGACAGACGAGTAGACAGAGACAGACATTCATTTAAGTGGAATAAAAGAGAAACAGATTAAAATCGTGAGTAATGGTTGAGATGAAGTTTCCTGTAAGGAGGCGTTTACGGAAAATTTATGGAAGGAGTCTCCAGTGCCAGAGCTTCGTAACGGTCAGAGGGAACGCTGTAACTTTGCTTTGAGCTTTCCGACATCTTCAGGACAGAGGAGTTGACGCTTTTTGCGTTTCATGCAATAAAGGTCAAGCTGTGTATTGTCCTTGTTAACTGGAAGAGAGAGCGTACAGAACACGGCGCAGCGAGACGCTGGTGAGGGAACGAGTGTTTGCAGCTGCTGTAACGGAGCACAACAGAAACTAACTTGCTTCACGGAAGCTAAACAGAACTATAAATGGATAAAGTTCTTTAATAAATAAAAACTGCAATCACTGAGAATTTGCTGAGGCATAGGAGGAATAAAACACTCTGGGATCGACTACAGCGGATTATTTCCCAGCATCGGCACACGTCCGAGTGTTTCATTCCTTTACACGTCTGATATTAAACCAGCGTTTTTAAATGTCCAATAACCCCATTAAAAAAACTACACTACTTTTTAAATCAGGTTCAAATTCCCATTCAGACCTGTGTGTGTGTGTGTGTGTGTGTGTGTGTGTGTGTGTGTGTGTGTGTGTGTGTGTAGTCTTGTGCTGAAGACACTTTCTCGTTAAACCTTCTGATAGCTTGAGGCACGAGGCCGTGAACAAAAGCAGCTCTGTGAGTTAAAGGCCATGGTGCACTCAGGAAACACTTCCGTCTACACGTTTCAGCATCTCATGATTATAACGTGGACGCAGGAGTGCTCACACACTCCCCCACACACACACACACACACACACACACACACACACACACAATGATCCACCTTCCTTCGTAAAAAATCAGGGTCTGAGTGATAAAGCATCCTGATACACACTTCAGAGGCAGAAACAAACCTAGGGTCATAAACGTGTCATATACGCATCATAAACGTGTCATATACGTGTCATATCCCATACATGTGTATTTAGACACGGGTATGTTTGAATAAATTGTACAGGGGGAAAAAAAAAGCACTATAAAAACTCACAATATGTTAAAAAGCACTTATAACGCGTTATAACATCCGGCCCAAGTCTGTATTAATACTCCTAAGTAGTCCCAGTCACATTCATAGCACTTTATAAAGCGTGTACAAGTGGCATGACTCCATGTCAGCATACACAGCACGTGATAAATATCTGTTCAGAGGAACACTGCAAACTTTCGTCTCGTGATGCATTATAACACTACGTCAGGCATTATAACCCCACTGCTGGTCATATACTAGTACGATGCATAGCACGTTATAATGTACGGAAGAGTATACTGTATGACTGAATAAGGCCAGGCTACATAAAGTATTTTTTAAATATACGTTATAACACCTGGAGGAAGTCAGTGTCGATGTTCATAAGAAGTTCGTAAAGGAGTCGTACCTCACTGAGATCAGCGATGGTGAGGTTCATGCCGGCGAGCTGCTTCCAGACGGGTTCAGCGAGGTACAGACTGAGAGGACTTCCTGTACGGATCGCTATGCCCAGGAGTACTCCTACACACGCACGCACACACACACACACACACACACACACACACACTCAGACGAACCATTCAAAAGCTACAGAAACCGGACCTGTAGCAGTGTGTGTGTGTGTATGTGTGTGTGTACCTAAGAAGCGGAACATGCTCATGTGGAGCGGACTTTTAGCAGTGGGGTTGAGCAGGAAGCAGTCTCTGTTAGCGCCCGACTCGTCTCGGCCGTTCGGAGTCACGATGAGCAGAGGAGTGAGACCGTTCTGTAGCTCCTCGCACATCTCCGCTATAGACTCACTGTAACCTCCTCCGCAGTCGTCTACAGACTCCCCTACACACACACACACACACACACACACACACACACTGCTGAAATGCTGTACTGATCACCGATTCTCACTGCTACCGTCTCGGGATGTGTTTTTTGCTTTACTACGTGTTTGGGATTTCCCAGAAGAGCAGCAGATCCCATGCAGGAATGGGATTGGACGATCAGGAATGACGTCAACGCATCAGAAGTACATAAAAGGCAAAGCGACTACGACTACGACGACGCGAATCCCGTCAACAGCCGACACATTTCGGATATTCCTGCTTTACGCTAGTTTCACACTTTGACGCTTCTTAGCTCCATGCTAGCTTTAACTCTGTACACAACGGCTTTATGCTAGCTTGGTACTTTGTTGATTCTTAGCTCTGGGTCTGGCTCTTTATAGTTACCTAGAAACTGTGAGCCATGTTTTTTTTCCTCCCGTTTGTGTTTAGGTAGGAAGAAAGCAAACATACTGTGGTTTATTTTTATTTGGAACGGACCCCAGGCGGTAATCGTTTATTATTTTGGCGTTACTCTCCGATACATTTTACAGAACAACAACTCCGGCATGTGGATGCTTCGATTCCGGTGACATCCCGTTACAAACTGGTTTCGGCGTGTATTTACCTACGAACTTGACCTTCCAGACGCGATGAGGCAGCAGCAGGCTGTCTGGGCTGAAGGAGATCATCTTGGCGCACATCTGTCCGAACACGGACTTGGTACCGTCGGGTCCGGCTAGACCTCCTTTACTGCGGGAACGCTTCACCTGAGAGAGAGGACGAGAGCGAGAGACGCTAACGCGGCCGAACATCACAGGTTTGTATTAATAGGTTACGGTTTCTATAGTAACCGCTCATTCACAGGGACTCGTACAGGAGACGCTCCACGTGTATTGAACACGGTGTGCAGTCGCTGGAGTTATCCCTACAGAATTTCTCTTTCTTTCCCTCTTTCGCTCGTGACGTTCTTTCTCCACATCACTCTTTTTCTTTCTTTCTATTTTTTGGTTGTTTGTTTCTTTATTTCCTTCGGCTTTGTTTTTCTTTGATGGTTTCTTTTTTTGGTCTTTCTTTCTCCACATCATTTGTTCAAATAAATTTCTCTTTTTCTTTCCTTCTCTCTTCTTTCCCCTTTCTCTTTCTTTCATTTCTTCCCTCTCTCTCTCTCTCACTTTCCTTTTCTCCTTCTCATTTTCTGTCCTTCTTTCGGTACTTTCGTCCTCCTTTCTTTTTCTTTCTTTCCTTCCTTTTTACTTTCAGTCCTTCCTTCTTTCTTTCCTTCCTTGCTTCCTTCCCTTTTCTCTTTCTTTCTTTCTTTGAGTTGAGAGACTGCAATGCTACATGCTGTTATTCATTCGGATTTTCTAATCGATTTATTTATTCTTTTATATTTATTATTTTTTATTATAGTCTGCTAAAAAAAAAAACAAGTAGCCATCTATATTCTTTTTTTTTTCTTTTTCTTCAAGTCAACACTGCCTTATGCTTGAGAAAACTCCCGCTGCTAAAATCCAAATCTGCCCCGACATCCAGGATTTCTGCCAAGCTGCTTTCTGACACTGTCTCCGGTTAAAGAGCTACACAAATAACAATGAAGTGAACTAAAGTTGAAGGCATGAATAAATAAATACACGCACGCGTACGTGTTTTCAGTTCCGTGCGTGCGAGAGCGCGTACCTGGATTCTGTTGAGCTCTACGACTGGTCCATGCTGTCGGTCTCTCACCATCGTAGCCTGCACAACTTTACGAAACGCAGCCTCCTGCGAACAGAGCGAGATCAACCGCGCACCGGTTACCGAGCAGAATAAAACCGAATAACATCGAACATTAATGCGGTTAACTATTTCAAATAATTCCGATTGCAGATATAGCTGCAAGCAGCGACTGGTGGGTCCAAGCACTGAGGGTGCAGTGACACATTCATGCGAACGTGGTTATGAGGCATCGCTGAACATACATGTGAAGAATGAGCCACGTGATAAGATACGTCACGGCATCAAAAATTCCTCCGCAATTTAGCATCTTGGATATCCTGAACCAATCTGGTTAGAATCTGAGGAACCCTGTAGGAGGAGTATTTAAAATTTTTGATACCCGACATAATATGCACAAAATGCACAATATACAAATGGCTGACTTCCTGTTGGGCGATGTGAACGTGAAATATAAGAAAAATGTCACAGTGGGCGCTATCGAGCTTCTGGGCCACACCCATGTCCAAGCTTTCGCAGAAGTTTTGTGAATTTTCAATAATAATAAGCTACTGGAGATACAATAATGCACTTTACACATCTAGTGCTTGGGCCCTGATTATGTTCAAGTGGTTTATAAGACTCTATATTACAATGAAATATATACGCATTTATTTCAGACTTTGCTAGAGGAGTCTGCTTAAAAGTAACGGCCCCCTCTGTGATTACTGCTTTAATAAACGTATTGTTTAACAAACAGTGTAGGTGTGTGTGTGGTCTCCTGACCTTGCCCTGTGAGATGAGGATGCCCCGGAGAGTGTCGAAGCCCACAGACCCCACGGAGTGTGTGGTCTGACCGAGACGCCCCTCCAGGTCGAACATGGGGATGCAGGGGCAGAAGAGTTCGGAGATGTGGTGCAGCAAGAGCAGCCTGTTCCTCAGGGCCATGATGGGGATCTCCTGCAGGTGGTTATACTCCATGGGGACCTGGGGTCACATGTGTGCATGCGCACACACACACACACACACAGCAACAATTATTAGCTTTAAATGAGTTATACAGTATACACACACACACACACACACACACTTGATTTAGACATACAGATGAACGGCGAAGTCAGATGCAGCATAATATCGAGTACCTGAACAGGAAGTTTGCCGGCGTTAGTGGGTTTGCTGGTGGACCAGGCGAGTGTGTGGGCGGAGCCACAGGCCACCCTGTTGATCTTCTTGCTCTGCAGCGCTCCCACTAGTCTGGGCCTCTGGATGGCGTTGGTGGTCCCGTCTCCCAGCTGACCCTCGTCATTATCACCCCACGTATACACTTCTCCTGAATCACACACACACACACACACACACACACACACACACACACACACACACATACATACATACATACATATATATATATAGACTGGAGCTGTGTTTTTTTTTTTTTTTAATCAAAAACACATACTTGGGGGCGGAGCTAGTGGCACGGTTAAATGCTGATTGGTTACTCACATCAAATCCGCATTCATTGTTATTTGTACGATTGTAATCGTTTCTCGTTTTATTTAAAGTCGTAAAGGATATCCTACCGTCCTCAGTGCAGCAGACGCAATGAAGGGAGCCGGTTGCTATAGCGATAACCTTTTTGCCCTGCAAGCCCTGGACCTGCCGGGGTCTGCGGACGTGATCGTCTGAGCCGTGACCGAGCCTGTGGTAGTCCCCTTTCCCCCTGAAAACACAAACGAACACACAGACGATAAAATAATCCACTGTTGTAACGTGTGTGTGTGTGTGTGTGTGTGTGTGTGTGTGTGTGTGTGTGTTTACCATGTGTAGACAGCTCCAGATTTGGTCAGCGCGACAGAGAACTGAGAACCGCACTCCACTTTTACTACACCCAATCCTGTCAGAGAGTCAATCTACAGAGAGACAAAGGTATGAGGATGTGAGTGAGTATAATACAGGTGTGTGTGTGTGTGTGTGTGTGTGTATACGAGTAGTCATAAAAGTGTTGCTCCTTGCCTTCATGGGAACTTTACAGCCGTCGCTGCCTCCTCGTCCCAGCTTGCCGTAATCGCCGTCGCCCCACGACCACACCATGTCATCATCCGTCAAACACAGAGTCTGAGCATCGCCGCTGCCGCACGCCACGTCGATCACCCTGTGTCCCTGCAGAGCGTCCACCTGCTCTCACACACACACACACACACACGTGTTCATTTACATTCCATACATAAACATTGAGAATGAACGGATAATGCTTCCTAAACAAATACAGATACGAACTACAGGTAAAGTATTTTGGATTTGTTTTGTTTAAAATTTAATCCTAACCACAACTCAAAAGCACATCTGCACACACTGACCAGTTTGGGTTTGAGCTGGTCCTCGCTGTCTCCGTGCCCCAGGCGGCCGTAGCGTCCCTTTCCCCAGGTGTAGAGTTCTCCGCTGGCTGTGATACAGGCGCTGTGAGCTCCTCCAGCAGCGATATCCACCACCTCCACCCCCCTCAGAGACTCGATCACCCGCGGACGGTCACACGGGCTGAGGCGGGGGAAATGTTTAAAAAAAAAAATAAGAATAACACAACCGGTCTCAAATAAACCAACTCGGATTCAAAGAATAAATAAAAGCGCCCTGTAACTAGACAGATATATAGAAATGCCTCAAATAAATAAGCAAACAAACCCTGTCTCTACACAAGCAGTCGGTCTTAATAAATAATTAAAAACAGAATAATAAATAAATAAATAAATAAATAAGCCCTGTCTCAATTAAACAAACCCAGAATAATAATAACCCAAATAAACAGTTCAAAAAATGAATTATTTACATTTTAAAAATGAAATAAAAATAAATAAATACTGTGCCTTGTCTACAAACACCACAAGTACCCCATCCCAATAAACAAATAAACAAACAAACAAATAAATAAGCCCTGCCTGAATGATGAAATCAATCCATTTATGCACCCGGTCTCAATATAGATAGATAAACAAATAAACAATTAGCTAAAAACAAACAAACAAATAAACAAAACCCTGTCAGAAAAATATAAACGAACCTGTCTTAATTGATTAATATACCTGTTTAAACAACAAATAAATAAATAAATGACCCGTCTCCTCACTATGAGCTGTAAATATGGTGACACCTGCTGGCAGATTTGAGAACTTCAAGACCAAATCAATCCTATGACTCCTTAACATGATGACAATCCAAAAGTTTTCCTCCGCTTACCCCCTACACACACACACACACACACACACACACACACACACACCTTCTGTTTCCATGGCCGAGTTTTCCGTCCTCGGCCTCTCCCCAGGAGTACACCTCTCCCTCGGCGGACAGGGCCAGGCAGTGTTTCCCCCCGGAGTTCACCGCCACCTTCCTGATAAATACGTGCTGGATGGACTCCAGTAGAGTCGGAGTGGACACTGACTCGGTGCCGCCGATCCCGAGTCGCCCTCCGGCTCCGTAGCCTGTAGCGTAGAGCTGGAAGACGACAGAAGCAGATCAGACTCAAAACATCAGACCTGATTCACTTGGACTCGGCGTATACGTTTCCTCAGGCTCACCTTTCCATCAGCCGTGACGGCGAACAGCGTCTGCTCTCCGCCAATCAGCTGAACGGGCCGCAGGGTGGCGAGGGCCTCCGTCGGTGTGGGGACTTTGACCTTCGCCCCTTCAATGCCGCCGAGTTGTCCGCGATGGTTGTGACCCCAGCCGTAGATGGTGCCGCTGCCGCCCGCCGACAGAGTCCAGTCGTCCGGACGCCTGAAGAGGAGCAGCATTAAAAAAATGTTTAAAACAGGCGGAGTCCAGAGATCCCGACAACGGCCATCCGAGGCTGGGAGTCAGGAGAGCAACACCGGCCATGCCGTCTGTCTGGGAGGGGCATACTCTCTCTCTTCCTTGTCAATCACAGCAACACTAGCCAATCACGTGCATCTGTGAGAGGAAGCGTGCGGAAGCAGGTGCTTGGTGGACATTTTGTGATTGGGCAGAGTTAACTAGTGGGAGGGAATTGGCCAAGAATAAATTGGGGAGAAAATGGGAGGGGAAAAAATTCAAAAATAGATCATTAATACATTTACATTACATATTTACATTTACATATTACATTTTTTTTTTTTAATGTAAAAAAACAGCTCTGGGTGATGCGACTGATTATTTTGATGCGACTGGTGGTGCATGGTGGTGGTAGCGTCATGCTCAGAGTTACCCTCAGGCTCTTGGGTGCGTCTCGGACTCATTCCCTCTTTACCAGGTCACTGGTTTTTTATTTTTATTTTCCCCCAGGACTGCATCCTCTAGGCAGGATTGCAGTTGTGCCGTTTTATTTATTTATTAATAGATTTATTTTTTCCGTACCTGTTCATCCACTGCACCAGCTGTTCATCGTGTTCTCTCTTGAACAGCTCGTGGCTCTCGTGAAGCACGTTCATGTTCTCGTGGTCTGCCATCAGCTCACGGATTTTCTTCGCGACCTTCATTTCGTACCAAAAAAATTGATAAATTTTTAGAAAAGTTCAATTATTAACAATGCGACGGGATGAAAGATGTCACCAAAAGGGGTGGAGCTCAAACCTCATCCAGGAACAGGCGTGGCAGGGGCGTTCGCTTATCCAGAGCCACGGCCACTCGAGAGGCGGTGCAGTAGCGACGAAACCACGCCCACTTATGGGTCTCGGCGCAGCAGGGTAGCGTGTCCAACTCCAGATCACACGCAAGAGCCACCAAGACCTGAAACACATCATCGTGTGTAACTCATAAAATATTATCACCTCACACACACACACACACACACACACACACACACACACACACACTCTCAGTGTCTCTCACACACACACACACACACACACACACACACACACCTTGAAGAAGGGGCTATGAAGGAGCTGTTTGCCTCCTCTGACGACAGGGTCCTCATACTCGTACTGCCTCTGCAGAGCCTCGGGGAGCCCTTTAACCAGAGCGGCAAGAGCACTTCCTGTAAAACTCTACAAACAAACAAACAAACAAACAAAAGCAATAAATATTACCAGATCAGCCACAACACTGGAAACACTCAGCACTTCGCAGTTTTTATTTATTTATTTATTTATTTATAGTCTCCGATTACTAAGCAAAGTCATTGATCTCTAAAGTGGCGGAATCCTGGATTCTGATTGGTCAGAAGGTGGTGATTCATTCTCTATACCAGCAGCTCTGACAGGTTTGTATTAATGTGCTCGTTCTCAGGTTATCATGAGTGTTGGTGTTTGGTGGACTGACCACAGAGCGAGGCTCTCCTTCACCGTCCCCCAGCAGCCGGTTAATGTTAATGGACTGGCCGTATTCAGTAGTCAGGAGTTTGCGTAACCTCTGAAGGGCCCACATACGGTGTCCAGCCGCTGGTACACACACACACACACACACACACACACACACACACACACACACACACACACACAAAAAACACAAATCACATACACAAAGGAACAAAAGAAGGGAAAGAATTAAAGCTCGGTTTGATATTTTTCCGCTCCACCAATAGGAGTGCGCAGACGTACCCAGAGCGCTGAGCTGAGCGCAGGCGGCGAGCGAAGCAGCCAGGCGCGGAACGATGCTGCGATTGGAGGCAAAGTTGAGACGGAAGTCCAGCAGGCAGGTGACCAGGTCCATCGAAGGGCAGGACAGGATACAGCGATCGGACAGGAGGTCTTTAGGACCTGGGGCAAATTTAATAATAAAGTAAGACGATTCTAACCTACTCACACACCTAGCTACCGCTCAAAACAGGCAGAGACGCAGTTGAGGCGTGTCGAGCGTCGTCTTGGCACAGTATGTCTGGCGTGAATTTGGGGGCAGAACCTAGAACATTAAAGAGATTTTGCTTGCCTCGACTGTCTGGTAACCATAGTAACCCTAGCACAGCTAGCTTTTATCCAAAGCTTTGAACTGTGCTAGCTAGCTGTGTTCTAGCACAGATATCTTTAGTGATTTAACAACAATCTGAGATGAACCACAGGTAGGTGTGTGTGTGTGTGTGTGTGTGTGTGTGTGTGTGTGTGTGTGTGTGTGTGTGTGTGTGTGTGTGTGTGTACCCGCTGCAGGCATGATGGGATAGACGGTGAAGCGCCAGCCCCAGCCGTTCACCGAGCCGTCACTGGTGAACTTCCACTTCAGTTCGTCTCCTGGAATCCTCAACTCACTAGACCAGTCTGACCACTCGCGCCCTGAAACACACGCTCGTCTTTACCCCTCGACCTGTACGCTTTACTTCATTCAGAACACACAACAGGGAGTGACACGTCCACGTCCCTTATGTTTAAGTCACCTGATCGGACAGAGACGATCCTATTGGCGCCGTCCATGACGGTTAGCGGGTCGTGTCTCCTCTCTGTAGAACACTGACGGTCGAACTCCACTCGCAGACCCTCAGCACCTGAAATAATTTCAGGATTTCAAACAAATTATGTTAATAATAATAATAATAATAATAATAATATAAAAATTCCTTTGATAACTTTATGCAGACAGATGTCTCAAGATGATGTGAGTCAAATGTGGTGAAGATTGGACAAAATTTGTAGGAGTAGCAGCAAAAGAACAGTTTTTGACAAAATCCAAGATGGCGGAAAATCTAAGTAGGCGGTTCAAAAGTTATGACCATGGACGTTCTTCCAATTTAGGCCCAAATTTGACCCGATGGTGGCGCTAGAGCGTCGGCAGCACTTGACCTAAATTTGGTCAGAATGTTCCTTAGACCCTCCCCAATCAGCGTGCCAAATTTTATAAACTTTTTACCAGACAGTTCGATGGACTGAAGAATTAGAATAAGAAGAATAAGAAGAATATTTAAGTGCTCTGAAGCAGATATTCAGGCTGTGTTCAGACACACACAGGTGTGTTACCTGGGATTTTCACAGTTCCGCTGGTGGAGGTGTCGTCAGTGTAGGGGTGACTGCTCTCCACCACCACAGGCTGAGAGGACAGACGACCGCTCTGAGAGTCCGTAGCAACATCCTCCAGTTCGGTCACACACAGCTCCAGTAACATGTCCGCCACCTGAGTGTGTACACACACTTACATCTTAAAACCACACGTTTCACATCATATTCCTTAAAAACACGCAGTGCTCTAGAGAAGGTGAACCTGTGGGTAGGCGGTGCCCATGCCGGACAGCACAGCGGACAGCACTTCCTTTCCTTTCTCTCCCGAGCGCAGATTCACCGCCAGCTTCAGCAGGTCAACCATCACTCGCGTGTCATCGGGAACCAGCAGACTGGTGAACTCGTCCAGGTACTGAGGTTCGGGCCCGGAAGCTTTATTCTGGCTCTCAGAATCCTGGTACGAACACCAAACAAGCAAATCACAACACTTATATATATTTATATAACAAAACGGACACGCTCGCAACCAGCAGTGAAGAGATGCGGACCTCTTTGGTCTTGGTCATGGTTTCGGCGATGATGCTGGCCGCCCCGGGGTCGTCGGTGACGGGGATGAAGGGGCGAGAGGAAGCGGCGGCTGCGGATGGGGTCACGGCAGACGATGGGGTAACGGCATCTTCAGAGGACGCCACCTAGAGAACAATAAAAACAGCGCCGGGTATTCACGTCCATTCTCGGCAGTCGCAGCCTTTCTGAATATACACTACACAGCTACGAATTCTAGTGCATTCGCACCCCAAAGAGTACTTCAGAAGCACCCCAGCACAAAAAAGCAGTGGTATTGATAGCTCAAGCGTCACGCGGAACAAACACTCTCTTTAGCGGTTACCATTGTTACGACTGTCCTAAGTTTCAACTGGAATCTTTTTCTCCGATGTGTTGCTTTCAGCCGTTTTTCTTCTCTCATCTCTTCTCGCACGCCATGGAAATCGCCATATTTGAGGTTTGGTTTTTACCCAAAAAACCACCTGTTTAATGAACTGGAACACAATTCCCAACAATAGTGCCACTGTGAACGATCGGAACACATTTCCCATCGAACGAGCCACTGAGTAAACCATCAGAATACATTTCCCACCAAAAAGGCCTCTGTGTAACCTCTCCGAGCACAACTTGTGCTCACAATAGCATTGTGTCATCAATCAATGCAAAGTTACCACCTAAATTCCCACCATATAACCAAATCAGAGCACAGTTCCCGCCCTAAAATCGCATTACTTACCCAATCAGACCATAGCTACTCTCCAAAATGTGACTTTAACCAATCAGAACTAAACTCCTGCCAAAAAAGCAACTGAAACCTCAATCACTTCCTGATTCCAGCCCTAAATTAATCACGTGACCAATCAAAGTACAGTTCCTTCCCAAAGTGCCACTGGAAGTTGTATCCCCAAAATGGACCCATGTTTCCGATTAGACCACAGCTCCCAGACCAGAATTCCACCATGTGACCGATCAGAACACGGCTCCCACTAAAAAAAGCCACTGGAACACAGCTCTTGGACCAAATTCCCACCATTTGCATAGATGACGTGACTCTCACCTCTCCCCTCTTGCTGTCCTGCCAGGGATGAGGGCTGGCGCGCTCCTCGAGGTCAGAGGTCACAGGAGGACCTTCAGCTTCAGAGGGGCTTGAGACGGACGAGCTGTCGGAGGGCGGAACCGGAGAGCTGGACGGGCATTCCACAGGCATCATGCAGGAAGGCATCAGAGCTCCCACCACAGCATCCCTACACACACACACACACTTATAAAGAAAAATTCAAGCTAATATTTTAAAGGTATACACTTGGTGTGAGCTTATCTGGCAAACCCATTGGTCTGGAGCGGTACAGCACCTGGCATACATTATCTGCAGAGCAGAAAGCACGTGAGACAGAGCCTGCTGCTTGGCCAGGTTCCCATCCAGGCAGAGCAGGATTTTGGCCAGAGACGGCCTGCTGGGCTTCGCACTGCTCTGACCACTCAGCTTATTACTCAGCAAGGATGGGTCACTGTCTGACGGCACACCTGCACGCGCACACACAT
The DNA here is from genome assembly GCF_001660625.3 of Ictalurus punctatus. Taxonomy (NCBI): domain Eukaryota; kingdom Metazoa; phylum Chordata; class Actinopteri; order Siluriformes; family Ictaluridae; genus Ictalurus; species Ictalurus punctatus. The sequence continues at coordinate 26,437,230 of NC_030426.2, read as the reverse complement.
ACACCACATACATACATTATATATATATATATATATATATATATATATATATATATATATATATATATATATATATATATACATATACACACACACACGTAATGGTATTAAAGCCAAATGAACACAACACTCATTAGAGGTATTGGAAGCCCTCTGACCCAGGTACGAGGCCCCAAGCGAGTCCCTGGCCGTCTGGAAGAGAACCGGTTCGTGAACAGACGGCGTGGTGACATCCACAGTGGTCCAGGCCACGCTGTGGGAGGAGCCGCACGCAACACGAGTGATCTTCTGACCCTCCAGGCCCTGCACCAACGTCGGTTTGCGGTTCACCGTGGTCGTCCCGTTACCCTGCTGCCCGTGGTCATTATCTCCCCACGCGTACACCTGAACAAAGCCAGAGAGGAACCTCAACACACACTCTCTCACCGGCATCATTTTTAATCTCATTACATATATTCTCCATAACCAATTTCATCATTCAAAAGCTGCTACTGCTGAGAGTAACAGAGTGTAGAAGAAGGAGGACGACGAGGACAAGAAGGAAGAGAAAGAGGAGTAGAAGGAGAAGAAGAAGAAGAAGAAGAATGAGGCAAAAGGAGGAGGAGAAGGAAAAGAAGGATCTGAAAAAGAAAACATTGAGGAGGAGGAGGAGGAGAAGAAGGTGATGAAATGAAGATGGAGAAGGAGAAAAAGTAGAAGAACAAGGTGTATAAGTAGTAGAAGAAGACAGGAGGAGGAGAAAGAAGAAAGAGAGGGAGGATAAAGAGAATAAGAAGTAGAAGAAGGGTTAGGGTTGAAGGGATAGAGATGAAAAAGAAAGATGGAGGAAAAGGAGAAAAAGGAGGAGGAGGAGGAGGAGGAGAAGAAAGAAGAGGATGAGGAGGAGGCAAAGGAGGAAGAGAAGGGAAAGAAGGAGATGGAAGAAAGAAGATGGACGAGGATGAGAAGAAGGAAAAGGAGAGGGATATGGATGAGGAGAAGAAGAAAGGAGAAGGATGAGGAGAAGAAGAATGGGGGAAGAGAAGAACAATGAGATGAAAAACAACGAGAAAGCAGGAGGAGACAGAGGAGAAGAAGAAGAAAGAAGAGGATGAGGAGGAGGCAAAGGAGGAACAGAAGGAGATGAAAGAAAGAAGATGGAGGAGGAGAAAAAGAAGTCGAGGAAGGAAAAGGAGAGGGATACGGATGAGAAGAAGAAAGGAGAAGACAAAGGAGGCAGTTTAATGAAGATGTGTGTGTACAGAAGTGCTGGGCGTGGATGTTGAGGTGTGTGTAGGACCTGACGTACCTGTCCCGTGTCAGTGACGGCCAGGCAGTGCAGCGCTCCCACAGCCACGTGAACGATCTTCTTCCCTCGCAGCCCCTCCACCATCTGAGGCTTCCTCACGTGCACGTCTGTCCCGTGACCCAGCCGGAAGTAATCTCCCTTCCCCCTGCACACGTCAGGGATGAGAGGACCACATTAACTCCAGCCACTTGTGTGTGTGTATGTGTGTGTGTGTGTGTGTGTGTGTGTGTGTGTGCACTGAATTAGTGAACAAACAGAAGTGTACCAGGTCCACACCACTCCTGATTTGGTGAGCGCGAGAGAGAACTGAGCTCCACACTCGATCTGACACACGCCCTGTCCATTCAGACGCTCGATGTTCTGAGGGATGTTGCAGCCCTCGCTGCCTCCACGACCCAGCTTCCCGAAGTCGCCGTCTCCCCACGAGAACACCAGACCTACACACACACGCGCACACACACTTAACACACATCTCTGAAGCAAAGCGCACGAGTATGGATTATACGGGTTTTTACCTTCGTCCGTCAGAGCCAGAGTTTGCGCGTCACGACTCCCACAAGCCACCTGGATAACACGATGACCCAGCAACACCTTCACCTGGACGACACGCAGAGTAAATAAGCTTCACCATCGGCACGATTAATAACCATACCGTCAGGCAGGAATAACGACCCGTGCTCACCAGCTTGGGTCTGAGCTGCGTGGTGTTGTCTCCGTGTCCCAGGCGCCCGTACTCCCCCAGACCCCAGCTGTACAGCTCGCCGCTGGAGGTGATGGCCGCGCTGTGCGAGCTCCCGCAGGCGATGTCCCGAATGCGCTTCGTCTTCAGTGCTTCGATCAGCCGAGGCTTATCGCAGTTCCTACACACACACACACACGTTTCGTCGTTTAACATCATTACACCCGCCCGCCCACCCACACACACTTCGAGACAGGATATTTTGTTGAACACATGACAGGAACTTACATTCTACTGAAATGCCCCAGTTTACCATCATCTCCTTCACCCCATGAGAACACTTTCCCATCCACCGTCAAAGCCATGGCATGGCGTCCACCTGTGCGTGGAAATTTGATCAAAAACAATCACTTTCAGACACCCTCGCCTCATCGTGCCGTTTAAAAACGCAAATAAATAAATAAAACACGGGATATTACTAAAAGTGGGCTGGAAACATGCTTACAAACATCCAGATGTATGAATATGTACACATATGCATGAATATGCAAATTTGGAAACGCCTCTTGATTGGATCTCGATCCGGGTCATTTTTCTCGGCGGTTTATTTAACGAACAGTGTTACCATGACAACCATGATGTTGCCCATGTGTCAAGGTTTCATGGTACGTCATCACCCTCGAATATTAAGTCCCAGCCCCACCCTCAAATCTAATTCAAAGCAGTTTTTTTATATTATTTTTTAAAAATTCCATATTGTGCTGGCGTAAAAAAAAATAATCAAATCAGATCATCACTCCGTATTATTTTTCTATTTAATAAAGAACAGTGTAATTTTTACCCGTTTGTAGTTGCATTTAATTTTGTGAAATGTTGGTGAAACAAGTTCCTGTCACAGCGGCGATACACGGTCGTTCTGGCTCGCGTTAGAGCGGCGATACACGGTCGTCCTGGCTCGCGTTAGAGCGGCGATACACGGTCGTCCTGGCTCGCGTTAGAGCGGCGATACACGGTCGTCCTGGCTCGCGTTAGAGCGGCGATACACGGTCGTCCTGGCTCGCGTTAGAGCGGCGATACACGGTCGTCCTGGCTCGCGTTAGAGCGGCGATACACGGTCGTCCTGGCTCGCGTTAGAGCGGCGATACACGGTCGTCCTGGCTCGCGTTAGAGCGGCGATACACGGTCGTCCTGGCTCGCGTTAGAGCGGCGATACACGGTCGTCCTGGCTCGCGTTAGAGCGGCGATACACGGTCGTCCTGGCTCGCGTTAGAGCGGCGATACACGGTCGTCCTGGCTCGCGTTAGAGCGGCGATACACGGTCGTCCTGGCTCGCGTTAGAGCGGCGATACACGGTCGTCCTGGCTCGCGTTAGAGCGGCGATACACAGTCGTTCTGGCTCGCGTTAGAGCGGCGATACACGGTCGTTCTGGCTCGCGTTAGAGCGGCGATAAACGGTCGTTCTGGCTCGCGTTAGAGCAAACATACATACATACACACACACACACATTTAAATCAAGTGGCGCGTCCCTGTGAATGAGCTGTTACTATAGAAACGATAACGTACAAGAACATTAATATGAATTAAATTAGAATTAATATAAACCGATGTACTACGTAGCCGTATGTTTTTGAGTGACAGTACGAGAGAGATGTAAAACATTAATACACACCTGAATGAACTGCGACTTTCTTCACTACGTAGTTACTGAGAGCGGTGATTTGGCGAGGGATCGGGATGGTGCCGCTGCTCAGACCCAAACCCAGCCTACCGTTAGTGGCCTCTCCGCACGCGTACACCTTTCCCTCCGCAGTCACTGCAAACACACACACACACACACACACACACACACACACACACATACCTCAAAATACTAATTAAATTAACTAATATCTGATTATACTGCAATTACTACACAAGACATCACATTACGAGACGACCATGAAAACACAGATCGGAAACATTCTCACCTGCAAAAAGGCTCTTGGAGCCTCCAGACACCTGCACGACATTCAGAGCAGACAGCGTCTCGGAAAACGATGGAACCTTGATCTGGGGGAAAACAGGAAGTGGGAGGGTTTGATTCGAACTTAAATGTTTCAAATGTGAACATATGGTGCAACTGCGTTTGACATTGACCTTTGACCCTTTGAGTCCACCCAGCTGGTCCTTGTCATTGAGACCCCAAACAAACACTTTGGTTCTGATGGTAGCAGCAGACTCCATGCCTGAGGATCTCTTCCGAGTGAGACTGCGGCGAGAGAACACGATTAACAACGGAACATTTATTACGCTTAAGGAGCTGAAATAAGAAAACACACACACACACACACACACACACCTCCCTGTGGCAGCTTTATCATCTTCCTCTTCCTCGTTATCCGACGCTAGGAACGGCACCGTGGCCAGATCTTCATCCTCGGCGCGGATACGACCCACGATGCTCAGCCCGTGGATCTTACAGTCGATCCCTGAGCTGCGACACTGCTTTATAGCGATCTCTACGTATCTGTGGTACTAAACACACACACACAAATAAACTGAGCTTAAAATATGTCACACACTCACTCACACAGACTCTGTGAGGTAACTAACCTCAGTGCAGTCGTTTAGTAATGACACGGTGGTGTCTGTAGGGTTGATGTTGATTGTCTTCAGCTCGATCAGGTTGTTCAGTGAACTTCCACCTAAATACGTGAAGAAGTCAAAATAATTATTTAAAAAAAAAAAAAAAAAAGGTCCAGGAGAATATCTGAGAATTTTTATTTAGAAAATCTGTGTGACGTGGTTTACCCGACACCACCACCAGTGAAGGCATGTAGCTGCTGTCTGCTGGATCCACCACCATCTTCAACCGGTGCACCAGAACATCAGGGAAGAGCTCCAACCTGATCCAGTGCTGCAGTGACCGGAGAAAAGGCAAATCAACCAACCAATCGAATCAACCAACCAAACAATCGACTAGTCAATCAAACACACAATCAATCAGACAACCACACAATCCATCAATCAACAAACCAACTGATGAAACTATAAACCTACCAATCAATAAACCAACCAACTAACCAACCAAGCAATCAAACATTCAATGAATGAAACAACCAATCAGAGAACCACACAAATAAACCAACTGATCAAGCAATAAATCTACCAATCGATAAACCACACAACCAATCAACTAACCTTTCAACTAACCAACCAATCATTCAACCAATCAATTAAACAATCCAGAAATCAACAACCCAATCAACCAACCAACCCGCCATCTAACCAGTCAACTAACCCATAACCCAAATACCCAACCAACCAACCCACCCATAAACCCGTCAGCCAACCCACAAATCAACCAGTCAACTAACTCATAAACCAACCAGCCAACCAACTAACCCATAAAGCAACCAACCAGTCAACAAATCAATGAAACAAACAACCAATCAAATAACTAATCAACTAGCCAACCAAGCAATCAAACATTCAATGAATGAAAGAACCAATCAGAGAACCACACAAATAAACCAACTGATCAAGCAATAAATCTACCAATCGATAAACCACACAACCAATCAACTAACCTTTCAACTAACCAACCAATCATTCAACCAATCAATTAAACAATCAAGAAAACAAATCCAATCAACTACCCAACCAGCCAACCAACTAACTACCCAATCAACCAGTCAACTACCCAACCAGCCAACCAACCAACTACCCAATCAACCAGTCAACTACCCAACCAGCCAACCAACCAACTACCCAATCAACCAGTCAACTACCCAACCAGCCAACAACTAACTACCCAATCAACCTGTCAACTACCCAACCAGCCAACTACCCAATCAACCAGTCAACTACCCAACCAGCCAACAACTAACTACCCAATCAACCAACCAACTAACTACCCAATCAACCAGTCAACTACCCAACCAGCCAACCAACTAACTACCCAATCAACCAGTCAACTACCCAACCAGCCAACAACTAACTACCCAATCAACCAACCAACTAACTACCCAATCAACCAGTCAACTCCCCAACCAGCCAACCAACTAACTACCCAATCAACCAGTCAACTACCCAACCAGCCAACCAACTAACTACCCAATCAACCAGTCAACTACCCAACCAGCCAACTACCCAATCAACCAGTCAACTACCCAACCAACCAACCAACTAACTACCCAATCAACCAGTCAACTACCCAACCAACCAACCAACTAACTACCCAATCAACCAGTCAACTACCCAACCAGCCAACCAACTAACTACCCAATCAACCAGTCAACTACCCAACCAGCCAACCAACTAACTACCCAATCAACCTGTCAACTACCCAACCAGCCAACTACCCAATCAACCAGTCAACTACCCAACCAGCCAACAACTAACTACCCAATCAACCAACCAACTAACTACCCAATCAACCAGTCAACTACCCAACCAGCCAACCAACTAACTACCCAATCAACCAGTCAACTACCCAACCAGCCAACAACTAACTACCCAATCAACCTGTCAACTACCCAACCAGCCAACTACCCAATCAACCAGTCAACTACCCAACCAGCCAACAACTAACTACCCAATCAACCAACCAACTAACTACCCAATCAACCAGTCAACTACCCAACCAGCCAACAACTAACTACCCAATCAACCAACCAACTAACTACCCAATCAACCAGTCAACTCCCCAACCAGCCAACCAACTAACTACCCAATCAACCAGTCAACTACCCAACCAGCCAACCAACTAACTACCCAATCAACCAGTCAACTACCCAACCAGCCAACTACCCAATCAACCAGTCAACTACCCAACCAACCAACCAACTAACTACCCAATCAACCAGTCAACTACCCAACCAACCAACCAACTAACTACCCAATCAACCAGTCAACTACCCAACCAGCCAACCAACTAACTACCCAATCAACCAGTCAACTACCCAACCAGCCAACCAACCAACTACCCAATCAACCAGTCAACTACCCAACCAGCCAACCAACTAACTACCCAATCAACCAGTCAACTACCCAACCAGCCAACCAACTAACTACCCAATCAACCAGTCAACTACCCAACCAGCCAACCAACCAACTACCCAATCAACCAGTCAACTACCCAACCAACCAAGAAATCCATAAACCAGTCAACTACCCAAACAATCCACCCACCCATACACCAACCAGCCAACTATCCAACCAGTCAAATACCCAATCAACCAAACAGCCAATCAATTAACCAACCAACTAACCAATAAAAAAATAATGGTTAATAACGATTAAAAAATAACGATTAAATAATGAATCAATCACCAGCCAGCCAACAATCGATAACCCGGACACTCTTATTGCACCATATGTCTAAATATCACCTCGTTAAGCAATAATGTCATGTACACTACGCTGCATAGAATATTCTATCCATTTCCACCAAGATTAAAAGTATTGGCACCCGCGCCTTTATTTATTGCATTTACTACATGCCGAAATAAGTGGAAAGGATCTCAGTTTGTGAAAGACAAACGCTAAACCCTCGGTGATCGCAGACGGACCTTGCCCTGAGAGCCAGACGACTGCCAGCACTGATCTCCACCGTCGATGAGACGGGACGCCTGATTAACCGATGACGACACGCTGAGGTTCCTCACAGCTCTGGACCAATCGTCTATCAGCATTCCCCGCTGGCTGCTGTGGTGTCTCTTCAGCTGCTTCCCCGAGCGTCCACTAAACGCTGGAGACTGACCTGAACATCACACAACACAGACGCACAGTTACACACACACACACACACACACACATATATATACAGCACACACAACAAATTCATCTGCAAACTGTAACTTATTACAGAATGACTCGTCGTATTTTTATCCGTTTAGAGTTACGACGGATGTTGTGGAACGTGCACAAAAGAAGTTAGCTCCCGTTCTCCGTTCTCCGATCTGTTTACGATCAGATTAATATAAAACTGTAAAGCCTTCTGACCAATCAGAATCCAGAATTCAGTGATTGGGACTGACCCGGTTCGTTAATCCGTCCGAACGAGTGTCTGGGGTTGTGTTTGCGGGTTTTGAAGCAGCTTTCGCAGTAATCAAAGTCGTCGCAGCTCCGGCACTTGAACCTGGGTCCGTTGATGGGGAACATCTGACAGCCGTCGCACCTGTGGACGAAAAGGAAAAAAAAAAAAAAAAAAGAATAAACGCGTCACGTCGAGAGGAACGTCGGAGCTAATCGGGTCGGTTCGGTCGGGACAGGAGCGAGTACCTGACGCCGGGGTGTACGCTCGGCACCAGCTCCATCTCTGACAGCAGCCCTGTCCAGTGGGACTGCTGAGGGAAGTCCACGATCACGTCTTTTCCATTCGCACTGAAGGCTACACACACACACACACACACGTTAGAACAGCAAACATTTCTGAATATCCAAGAAACCAGACTACGAACATCTTCACCCTCCTCCTTACAATTACCAAGATCTATGAATATGCAAGATTATGCAAATTAGAAACGCCCCCACGTCTTCCTGCCATCTCGTACAACGTATCTAACCGGCTGTTTTAGCATGCAGGGTCTTACCGTCCTTGTGACGTGATTGGACAGAGCTCACACACAGCCCCGCCCACAAACCAGTATTGAGAAACCAGTACAGCACAGTTTCAATGCCCGTAAGAAGATTAGATAGAAGATCGGCGCATCTTTCCTTTTGAGATATTGCTAATGTGAGTTGGACGAAGGGGGCGGAGCTCGCAGGGGGTCAGTTAATAATTAATAAAGGATTCAAAAACACCTACACAACTGTCGATCATTCTAGACTCATTAGTGAATCAGTCTATCCGTGTGTGAGCTGTGTGTGAACCTGAGCCTTACCCTTGACCGCGCCCACACTCCTGTGAGTCACGGAGCCCCACTTGTACTTCGGTGTGGTGACGGACTGCTTCACTCGCACCTTATCCCCGATCTTAATGTGAGACGGAGAGCTCTGAGGAGGAAACCCTGAAACGGGGATCACACAAATAAAAATTCATAATAATAATAATAATAATAATAATAATAACGTATTAGCTCACTCAGCTACCGCCTGTTTAGCTCGGATGTTTGTGTAGAACGCCGTGGTGATGTGTAAATCAGTACCCAGTAGCTCAGTGTGGATGTAGCGGACCCAGTAGGTTCCTCCTTTCTGCTGCCAGTCGCACTGCACGTTCAGGTCGTGTAACCCGTCTCGGTCCAGCTTGATCACTTTACCCACGTCTCCCTCGTACACCTCTTCATACGTCCTGCAACACTTCACCATCATTCCCACCTACACACACACACACACACACACACACACACACACACCTCAATATATTATACAGCTCCAAACTGATCATTCACTAACATGCTAGTTAGCAGGTTAAGTGCACTGATACTGCACAGAGACGTTACAGTCAGCACGTTCATTCCCACTGAACCAGCGAAAAGCTTGTAAATCTGGTGTGCGACGTGTCGCTGTAATCACGAACACTCATTTCAAGCTTTCTTGAATTTCTTATCCTATCAGCTGATCATTTCGCTTCCTTTTACAAATAAATGTTTACAATCTGCCTGAAAAGAATGTCTGTTCGTTGTTTTTTTTTTTAAACTACTATCACGGGTTTAGAGTAGTCTTATAAAAGGACACTTGACCATATTTAACACTTTCACTTGCTAAAATGTTCACCTTAATGCCCTGATGAAACAAGTGAACAGCACGTTTATTAAATAAAGGTCACCACGTGTTAAATAAACGTCTCTTTACTTTAAAGAAAACGTCACCGTGTTAACGTTTACACATTTTTCTAATCTTAGCGCTGTACGAGTACCGGTGAACAAGCTGTTATTATAGAAACGATAACATATTAGAAGAAGCGCATTGACTTAAACCAGCGTTTAACCAACGTAAACCCGCGCGACGTATAGAGCGTTAACGTAAACCCGCGCGACGTATAGAGCGTCAACGTAAACCCGCGCGACGTATAGAGCGTCAACGTAAACCCGCGCGACGTATAGAGCGTCAACGTAAACCCGCGCGACGTATAGAGCGTCAACGTAAACCCGCGCGACGTATAGAGCGTCAACGTAAACCCGCGCGACGTATAGAGCGTCAACGTAAACCCGCGCGACGTATAGAGCGTCAACGTAAACCCGCGCGACGTATAGAGCGTCAACGTAAACCCGCGCGACGTATAGAGCGTCAACGTAAACCCGCGCGACGTATAGAGCGTCAACGTAAACCCGCGCGACGTATAGAGCGTCAACGTAAACCCGCGCGACGTATAGAGCGTCAGCGTAAACCCGCGCGACGTATAGAGCGTCAGCGTAAACCCGCGCGACGTAAAGAGAGTTAACGCTTGATTTGTAGCTACACTACTTTACAGAAAACGAATCTACACCTTCCGACCAATCAGAATGGAGAACTGGACGGCGCTGTGGTGTAACGTGCGAGACTCCTCACCTGAATGTTCTCCCTCACGTACACGGCGTAATCATCGTTGCTTTGAAAATCCGATCTCTTCTTAAACGTCTGACTCTCTGTAACCACAACACCAGGAGGCTGGAAAGAGAAAGATCAATGAAACAGAGAGTCTGAGCAAGATCAAGATGTTTACACTTACGCACACACACACACACACACACACACACACACACACACACACACACACACACACACACACACACACACGCACCACAGAGAAAGCTGCTTCCGGCTCCTCCAGTTCCTCCAGCACCTCTTCGTCAGAGTACTCGTCAGACACCGTGTCCGCATCGGACAGCTCCGCGACATGCACTTCGGGGTGATCCAACAGCCAGCCCACCAGCGCCTCCACACCTGACCCCACACACACACACACACACACACACACACACACACACACACACACTGAATTTAACTGGAACAGTATTAGAGCGAGCGCATTAATATAAACCTGCACTACGCTCAGAGCTGCTGTTATAGAGAATGAATCAACGTGTTCTGAGGTGGTACCGGGAGTGCCGGAGGTGCCGCCTGTGGATCCTGACAGAGATTTGAGTGCGAACTCGATGTTCTTCCTCTGGAAGCCCATCTCCATGAGCTGCAGGACGATGGGAACGGGAGGAACGGGCGAGCTCTTGTGCTTCTTCTGTTTGGGAGGACGGACATGCTGCACGGTGAGCGGCGTGGTGGCCTCGCTCGAGCTGCTGTCCTCGAACAGCGGAGAGGACGGGTGAGTGGACTCCACCGCCAGGAACTGACACACAGCCAGAGCGGCCGCCTGCACACACATGGGGCATGTTCAGTGTGTAGGTTATATATACACACACATGCTATATATATTACATATATAAATAAAAAACACACGGCACTGACCTCCAGCTCCTGGCGGTCGAAGATGGCTTTAATGGGCGAGGGCTGAGTGGCAGCCGAGAGGAGCTGCTGGAGCAGGATGAGGGGAGGGAGAGGACCTTCAGGAGATAAATCACCCACATCTGGAGAGGACACGCCCACCTGCTCCTCTACACACACCACACACACGCCAAAAAAGACAGACGAAGTACAAAATACTGATGAGACCCCTAAGCAACGTCCTTCTTAAAAGATAAACGGCGAAAGAAAGAGAAATAAAAACAAAGCACGCAAGAGGAGAAAAAGGGACGCACGAAACAAGAGAGGTAGAATGACAGAAAGAAAGAAGACAATAAAAGAAACAGAGTGACTGAAAAGAGCGAGAGAGAGTGAAAAGGACAAAAAGAAATTACAAGGTAAGGAAAAGAAAGGGTGAAAGAAAGAAAGACAGAGTGAAAGAAAGACAGGAACAGCAAAAGAAATACAAAGAGAAATAAAAGAAAGAGCAAAAGAAAGACAAAAAGAAAGTCAGCAGTGGAATGTAGGTGTAAGAGTAGGTGTCAAGGGGTGTGGTGTAGGTGTCAAGGGGTGTGGTGTAGGTGTCAAGGGGTGTGGTGTAGGTGTAAAGGGGTGCGGTGTAGGTGTCAAGGGGTGCGGTGTAGGTGTAAAGGGGTGCGGTGTAGGTGTCAAGGGGTGCGGTGTAGGTGTCAAGGGGTGCGGTGTAGGTGTCAAGGGGTGCGGTGTAGGTGTCAAGGGGTGCGGTGTAGGTGTCAAGGGGTGCGGTGTAGGTGTCAAGGGGTGTGGCGTGGCGTAAAGAGGAGTGGTGCAGGCGCAAGGGGGAGTGGTGCAGGCGTAAGGGGGAGTGGTGCAGGCGTAAGGGGGAGTGGTGCAGGCGTAAGGGGGAGTGGTGCAGGCGTAAGGGGTGTGGTACCGGCAGGGGCGGGGTTGGAGTCCACCACAGCAGGCTGAGACAGGATCTGTCGGAGTTTGTCCTGGTGTAGGAGTAAAGCTCGAGCAGCCTTCAGGATGTACAGCCTCAACTGCTGACAGCGCAACAAGTGTACATCCACCTGATCTGCTGCAGGACCACACCATCATCATCATCATCATCATCATCATCATCACCATCATCACCATCACCATCACCACACATATAATCAAACCTCCTCACTACAGTCACTACTATCTCACACGTAAGCAAGGAATAAAACACACACTCATGCCTCTAAAGGAAAATAATCACATGTAAAGACGAGGTATTCGATGTTTTACCTAATCACCTGCATAGTCTTTTAAAGATGAACATTTATTTTGAAAGTGATGCATGCAACACGTTCCAAAAAAGTTGGGACGGGGCAATTTAGGACTAATAGCGATGTGAAGTCGAAATAAGAAGGTGATGTGAAACAGGTGAGGCGATCGTCTAATCATAGTGTATAAGGAGCCTCCAAAAAAGGCCGAGTCCTTCAAGAGCGAGGACGGGTCGAGTCCGGCCGATCTGCCAACAGATGCATCAGAGAATAATCCAACACTCTGAGAAGAACGTTCCCCAAAGACAAATAATTTCACCTTCTACAGCGCACAATATAATTAAAAGATTCAAGGAATCGGGACAACTCTCTGTGAGTAAAGGTCAAGGACGAAAACCACTTCTGAGTGCGCGTGATCTCCGATCCCTCAGACGTCACCGTCTTAAACACCGTCATGAGTCTGTAATGAGATCCTGACATGGGCTCGGGAACACTTTGGTAAACCTGTGTCGGTCGACACCATTCGCCGCTGCATCCACAGATGCAGGTTAAGACTTTACTCTGCAAAGCAGAAGCCAAACATCACCGCTGTCCAGAAGCTCCGCCCACTTCTCTGGGCTCGGTCTCATCTGAGACGGACAGTAGCACAGTGGAGTCGTGTTTTATGGTCCGACGAGTCGACATTTCAATTAGTTTCTGGATAAAACAGCCGTCGTGTTCTCCGGGCCAAAGAGGAAAAGGACCGTCCGAGCTGTTATCAGCGTCACGTCCAAAATCCAGCATCTGTCGTGGTATGTGGGCGTGTCAGTGCCCATGGCGGGTATAACTGTGTGGGCATCATTAATGCAGAAAGATATGTAGACATTTTGGAGCAACATACGCTTCCAACCAGAGCAGGACAACGCCGCACCACGTTCCTCCCGCATTACAAGCGCACGGTCGCGTAAGCAGAGAGAGCGGGTGCGAGCACGGCCTGCTGCAGTCCTGACCCGTCTCCCATTGAGAACGTGTGGCGCATTATGAAGCGCAAAATAAGGCGGTGAAGGCCGTGTACAGTCGCTCAGCTGAAGGAATGGGGAAAACTCCGCTTGCTAAACTTGCTAAAGCACCAGGAGTCTTCAGTCAGCGTCCAAACGCTTAGTAAGTGTTATGAAAAGAAAAGGTGATGTTACACAGGGGTAAACAATCGACTGGCCCAACTTTTTTGGAGTGTGTTGCAGTCATCACATTAGAAATGAGTGTATATTTTCAAAAATAACTTAAATTCACAAAGTAAAACATCAAATAATGTGTATATATATATATATATATATATATATATATATATATATATATATATATATATATATATATATATATATATATATATATATATATATATAGTACAGCGTGAATTGAATTTTCAAACGACTATTTGGGGGGTTTTTTGTTGCATTTTCTATACTGTCCCAACTTTTTCGGAATTGGGGTTGTATGTGTATCATATACACGTGTGTGTGTGTGTGTGTTTGTGTGTGTAGTCAGTACCGGCGAGTCCTCTGCTGATGGATTTCTTCATGCGCTGTTTCTCCAGTTTGCTCCCGGCCAGGTTGACGAGTTGAGCCCACACAGCGAGCATGGGCTCGGTGAAGGGCAGGTTCTGAACGCTGAACGGAACCACGGGCAACTGACACGAGGAGCAGAAGAAAAATGACATAAGGCGCAACGCTCACAAAACGTACTCGCGCCAAACAACCGAACCGTCGGGCGGCAAAACCCGCGGGACTCGGTGCTCGCCTGGGTGAACTGCTTCAGCGCTTCAGCGCGTGTCCGACGAGAGTGCAGGCTTTCGCTTCCTTTATCGCCACGGTAACACTGGTCTTACTTTCATTATTAGTTAATACCAAATATAGAGACTATTTCCTAGAGCACCTACTTCAAACTAGATTGAAGAAATTTCCCAGAAATGCATTAATAAAAAATTTTAAATATTTTTTTGTGTAAATAATTAAATTTTTACTCTAATTTTATTTAATGATTGAATATTTAAACATGTTCCACATATAACCCACGTTCCCATTTTAAAAAAATAAATAAATAAATAAAAAACTATTAGCACTTTTTAAACGCAAACAAAAAATAAATAAATAAATAAATAAATAAAACTATTAGCACTTTTTAAACACAAACATTTTTTGTGTAAATAATTAAATTTTTACTCTAATTTTATTTAATGATTGAATATTTAAACATGTTCCACATATAACCCATGTTCCCATTAAAATAAAAAATAAATAAATAAATAAATAAATAACTATTAGCACTTTTTAAACGCAAACATTTTAAAAGTAATTTACAATAATTACAAAACTATCATAGTTATTTAAATATTTAAAGATTGAATATTTAAACACTCTTTTAGATATGAATCATCTGACAGGTCATATCGACATGTTTTTAAACGAGTTAAATATTATTACATTAAAAAAAAAAAAAAAAAAGATGTACAGATGTAAAACAGCTTGAACGAGAGCCAATAAGAAGTGACCCTCAAATCACATGGCACCAAACTCCTGACCAATCGGAGAAGATTTGCGTGTGCAAGAAATGTTTAGAAATCATTAGATGAAAAATATATGAAAAAACGTCATTAATAATCAAACTGGACAGAGAGGACTATGAGTGAGAACAGTGTATATCTGTACTAGACTAATATGTTAATTAATTAACGAATTATTTAGTTAATTAATTACTTAATTAAAGTTAGCAGTATTTTATCGGGTACCGGTTTAAGCTGGCTCAGCAGACACACTCGGCACGTCCTCATTTCATAAAACTGCACGGTGATGCGTCCTTTCGGCGTGATGCGCGTGACCGTGCCTTCTCCGTACTCCTCGTGGACCACCTGACCTCCCAAACGCAGACGTCCATCGATCCCACCGATCACGGCCAGCACGGCCATCAGGCTGCCCACCACCGGCGCGTCGGCGTGGGGTAAATACTCCTCCAGCAGCGCCTGTCAGAGAACAACACTTCAAGCGAGTGCTACGGGGTCGGGGTCGGGGTGAGGGGGTGATCATGAATTTTTATATTACGACAACGTACCACTTCTGACACTCGTCCCGCCATCACGTCTCCGATCCCGTTGAGCTGGGAGTTAATGTATTCGTTAATGAGGCTGTTCCATTGGTGGAGAGAGTGCAGCGTACGCAGGACGGCCACGATCTCCTCGGCCAGCGTGCTGCTGTGAGTGGCTGTCAGAGACGCCTGTGGGCGGGACTTCCTCCTGCGCAGGGAACCTTCTGTGGAACCAGAGATGCGTAGCATTCCACACATTCAGTGCGTCAACCACAATTAGCCCACGCTCATGTACATCCTTCACCAAACGCACAAAAGGTACAGCGATAAAGATCGCTTAGCGACGTCCTTCATGATCAACAACGAAAGGGAGAGAAATACCAAGCACCAGAGAGAGAGAGAGGGGGGAGAAGAAAAAAAAGAAAAAAAAAAAAAAAGGTACAAGAGCTAGAGGGACAGAAAGACAGAAAAAAAGGAAAGAAATAGCAACAGAAAGAAAGACAGAGTGGAAGAAATAAAAAGAAAGAACAATAGCAAAAGAAAGAAATAGAAAAAGACAGAAAGATCAGTAGAGGAGTGAAGCCACATGTCTTTTCACAAAATCCTTTGGGTAGAAACTGTTGTGTTACATATATATATATATATATATATATATATATATATGTATTTATTTATTTATATACACGTATCCTCCCAGAGTGTTTTGGTGTATATCTAGACGCGCGTGTGTGTGAGAGGAAAAGCAGTGAGGCGTACTCTACCTCTGAGCAGCGGCAGGTCTGAGGAGCAGGTGCTCAGGAGGCTTCCCAGGAAGCCGAACAGCTTCTCCACGAGGAACTTCATATCCTGAGAGCGCTCACTTTTATCCCAGGACGGCAGCACCGCCTGCAGCAGGCGCAGAGCCAGGATCTGACAAACCAGGACAAAGGAACCTTTAAAATCGGACTGCGGACCACGGATTGGACGTCTGAGACTTCGGTAACGTCACCAGAGCAACCTTAATCCTTCCTTCAATCGTGGACTATAATAACACGGTATTATATCAATGTGACAGAACATTACAGAACATATTCCATGGCCAGAGCTGTTGAAGGAGAGGAAGAACCTGTCTCTGTAGCGTAACGGCGGTGAAAGACTGATGTCCCTCCACGATACGTATGAGCAGGTTGATCCAGGCCAAGGAGCTCAGCGTGCTGCACATCTGGGGCATCAGCGCTATGCTCCGGATAAATCCCAGAGTACACCAGCTCCGATGCTGCTCCCGGGATACCAGCCTGTGAGACGAGCAACCTAACACACACACACACACACACACACACACACACACACATATCAGGAAACGGTGAACACGTCACCAGGCGGATAGTTTATTTACGAGTGGGTGGAGCTTAAATTACCGGTCTGGTCGCTGGTTCCGCTCTCCACCAGCATGCGCAGGAGACCGCACAGCGTCCTGGCGGCTTCGGCCTGCATCACCTCGGCGTGGATCCCCGACGACAGCGCCAGGGTTTTCAGCAGATTCACCGTGCTGCTCAGCATGATGGCCGTCGGGTGAGCGCTCTTCTCCGTCACATCACCTTCTGATAAACAGTTCGTGGACATGGAGTCACCAAATACGCCTCTCTCCCAAATCCAATCCTTCGCTATTTGATATCAGACGTATCGGATCCACCATTGTTTTTTTTAATTATTTTTACACACGTGTCTAAATGTTAGCTAACTGGAGCACACACTGATCTATTTTATTTCGCATTAATAAACATCCTCTGTTCACCACGACAGAAGGCGAGGACGCCACGCCAGCGCATCTTTCGAGCAAGAACATCGAATGGAGACGGGATATTACTAAAGGGGCGGAGCTTCCAGGAGCGGCTAGTTCAAAACATCTACGATCGTTCCGGATCCGTACTCCGATTGAGCTTGTAGGAAGCACTCACCGACGTCGTCCTCGGTGTCCGAGTCCTCGGTGGGAGGCTGTGCGGCAGGAGGGGGCTCGGCCAGCTTTAAATCGTATTTCCCCTCTTTGCCCATCCTGTAGGAGTTCGTGCTGCTGGTGTCCCACTGCACACGGATCCAGCCGTCCTCCCCGAGTTCACCGATCACTCGGCCCAGACCAGGAGGAGGGCCGTCCTACGGTAAAGCCAAAAACACACACACACACACGCAGGTGATGTAGCACTCTATAATTTATTTATTTATTTTTTAAAAACACATCGCTTTGCGATTACCTGATCGCCCCACTTCCAGTCCTGTCCTCTCATCACTCTGGTGCCGATCTTCATCATGGCGGCGAGCTCGGGGCCGGAGGCGGGGACAGGGGCAGGGGCGGCCTCCTTCCTCGACTCCTCCAGCACTGTAGCTGAGCCACAATGAGCTCTGGAAGCCTGCTCCTCTTCATTGCTGTCTGAACTCGGACCTGCGGAGGGAAGAAAGAAAAATAAAAAATTCGGGAACGAACGGGAACAAAATCTACAGCTGCATTTCCACCACAGTGAAGGAACCGTCACTGTTCAGGTACATAATCGTGTACGTTACTGGTTACACCGCGACGTTCCCGAATGCTGGGTCCTGATTGGTCAAAAAGCACTGATTCATTTCCCAGAAGAGCAGCTTCGACCGTATGAACGTGTTCTCATCGTTATGGTTTCTATAGTAACACCTCATTCACGAAGACCCCTTTAGCTAAATTTAGCAAGTTCTCAAAAATGTCTCCGCCCCTGAAAGATCCTGAAGCAGGAATTCAAAACGAATCCTGAAACAGCAGCAAAAGAACCAAGGATTCTTCTGACAGGGATCTCAGGAGGGTTCTACATAGATCTTTTAATGGTTCACACGTTAGATATTAAGATGTTTCAAAGTCGTCCCAGGTTTCCCCCCGGCGAGTTCCTGAGAAGGTTCCCGTGTAGTGTTTTGAAGCGAACTGAAAAGAGAACCGGAGCTTGAACTAACCGATGAGGCGGAGCACGCTCTGCGTGAGAGCCAGGGTTCCAGAGTTGAGCAGCAGGCTGAGGCTGTTGGCTCCATGTTTGAGAGTCAGCATGTGCAGCATGGCCAGGAGGAAGCGTGCCTGAGGAACCGTGCCCAGACTGGGGCCTGCTGGGTTCTCGTTCGTGATGGTTTGTAGAGGAACCGGCTGCACACCTGCACGGAAGAAACGCATCGTGATGGATCGGTCTCGGGTGAAGGTTCAGGTTTGTAACTGTATTGTGTGTGTGTGTGTGAGAGAGTGTGAAAGGTGAGCATGCTGTTAAATATGTCTAGAAATACGCTTCACATGAAGATCAAGATGAAGATGGCGTACCCAGTTCTTTAAATCGGACGCTGGCCTCCAGCAGGATGTTGCGGATGTTCTGGATGGCCCACGAGTACAGCTTGCCGAAGGTGACCTCCAGGAGCATGCGGTTGAAGGGAGGGATGAGATCCACATCCTTCAGACAGTCGCTCAGAGACTCTCTAAAACAGCACGAGAAATACATCCAAAGTTAAACAGCACTTCCATTAAGCCGCTTTTCCAGATATATATATATTTTTTTTTTAAGAAGTTAATCGGATTAAAAAACCAAAAACAAATTTACTTATAATTACAGCTCGACACTGGAGGCTCCTTCCATCAATTAAAATAAACATCTCCTTACAGAAAACGTATATACACCGCTACAGAAATTTAGTCGACATTCTGACCAATCAGAATCCAGAATCCAACAGTAAAAAGAACCCTATAGCGTTTCATCACGCAGTACTAGGATAGCTAGCGAACGTAGCTACGAGGCTCCACAAAAACGAAACCTCTTAGCCGATACAGGGGAGAAGCGCCTCCTCGGAATAGCCGCCGTTATACAGAATGACGTCGCGTGAAAGGAAAGGACTAATAAGACGTGAACAGGAGTGGCGAGCTGGATATTTACCCTATGTTAGGACCTTCGGGGACGACCCTTTGCCACCCGCTGAGCATGGCGTACTGTACAGACGGCAGCAGGAAGGTTTTGGACGCTAGCTTCAGCATGGTGTCGATACCCTCCAGCCTCACCTCTGCCCTCTCCAGCTGTGGACACAACATTCACTCGTCACATGGGTCGTATCGGTTTCGGACTGATTTACGTGTAATTTATCTAAAAATAAAACAACCTGGCCTCTCTCTTCCACGCATCGCTCAATCAAAAGCCAGGATCTTTGAATATACACGAATATGCAAAGTGAGACACGCCCCCAACGTCTGCATATTCGCCACCGTTCAAGTGCGATTTCAAGATCAGATTCTCAATTTTTATTTACCCCCAGGCCAAACCTGTCGTAACCATAACAACGCTCATTTGGTCGGTCGATGATATCGGCTGAGATAGTGATCTAGCTAAAGGCGTCCTGGGGATAAATATTTCCGGGTATTCCTTAATCATTTGCATATCATTACCATATAATTTGTCGAAAGCATTTTGTGGCATTAATTCACGACATATTTATTGCTCAAATCATCTTCTACTTCTCACTTAACGTTGTTCTTCTATAAGCAGACAGTCTGGAGTGTGTTATTCCGCTTAACACCAATTCCCCAACAATTACAACGATGTTTAAAATACCCCATCGTGAATAAATTAAAGGCTTGTTTTTCTACGTTGGGACGTTTGTTTTGAACGGAAAACTGCTAATTTAGCTCTGCGTCTTATCCAAAGGGCAACCTACGATGAGAACGAGATCAGATTAATTATTTAAATATGCAGATCCATCCCAGAGTCGTGCTTCTTGTGCACCTGCTTGAGGAGGCACTTCCTCATCTTCTCCACGTCGAGAGGCTCCTCTTTGAGGGCGAACTCCACGATGGTGCCCATGAGGCTGGACTGAGAGCACGAGCCATGCACGCTGTGCTTCAGCCAGCGGTACTTCTGGACGTTCACCACCGTGTTCAGCAGCGGCTGCCACTTATCCTGAGACACGGAGGGTTAGGGGGGGAAAAAAAAAAAAATAGGGTTAGGTAACAAAGAAGCCTAAGCACTTAGTATACATCGTTACAGACAGAACAGTAGTGCTGACCAAACACATCCAGTCACATCGCTGTAGCAGGGATAACGCTCAGAGACACAGGACTAGCAGCGTATCAGACCTTCACCTTGGGAGATTTAACAGGTTGTTTCTTGTCCACAGGTGTGGGACTGACAGGAAGTGGAGGCTCCTCCTCATTGGTCCCGTCTCTCTCCTGCTTAATCTCCTCTACATCTGCAGACTCTGACTTCTTAGGCACTGAGAGGGAAGGAGCGCAATGACGATTATAACTCTTCAAACGCAGCGGTAAGTATCGAAGACTTTAAGATCTGCCGGGTCGGAGCTCACCTCTCTTCTTCCGGAGCTCTCTGATCAGTTTCCGAGTGATCATCTTCCAACGAGGCTGCGAGCTCAACAGCTTCAGCTTGCACACGATAGACAGGTCGTTACTGACCGCCGGCCTCAGCTCGTTAAAGAGGAAACGCAACCTCTCGATCACGGGAGCGCACACCTCCTTATACGACCGGCCCTGCTCCTGATGAGTCTGGGGGAAGGCGGGGGGAGGGGGGAGGGGGCATCACATGTTCAGTACTGTTTACTACAGTTTATTATTGTTTACTAGTTTATTATTGGTTACAATTTATTACTGTTTACAATTTGCTACTGTTCTCTACAGCTTATTATTGTTTACAATTTATTACTATTTGCTACAGTTTATTATTGTTTATAATTTATTATTGTTTACTAGTTTATTATTGCTTACAATTTATTATTGTTTACAATAGTTTATTATTGTTTACAATTTATTACTGTTTACTACAGTTTACTATTGTTTACAATTTATTACTATTCACTAGTTTATTATTGTTTACAATTTATTACTATTTGCTACAGTTTATTATTGTTTACAATTTATTACTATTTACTACAGTTTATTATTGTTTATAATTTATTACTGTTTACTAGTTTATTATTGCTTACAATTTATTATTGTTTACAATTTACTATTCACTACAGTTTATTATTGTTTACAATTTATTACTATTCACTAGTTTATTATTGTTTACAATTTATTACTATTTACTACAGTTTATTATTGTTTACAATTTATTATTATTTACTACAGTTTATTATTGTTTATAATTTATTACTGTTTACTAGTTTATTATTGCTTACAATTTATTATTGTTTACAATTTATTACTGTTTACTACAGTTTATTATTGTTTACAATTTATTACTATTTACTACAGTTTATTATTGTTTATAATTTATTAGTTTACTAGTTTATTATTGTTTACAATTTATTACTATTTACTACAGTTTATTATTGTTTATAATTTATTACTGTTTACTAGTTTATTATTGTTTACAATTTATTACTATTAACTAGTTTATTATTGTTTATAATTTATTACTATTTGCTACAGCTTATCGTTTACAATTTATTACTGTTTACTAGTTTATTATTGTTTACAATTTAACTATTTACTAGTTTATTATTGTTTACAATTTATTACTGTTTACTACAGTTTATTATTGTTTATAATTTATTACTGTTTACTAGTTTATTATTGTTTACAATTTATTACTATTTACTACAGTTTATTATTGTTTACAATTTATTACTATTTACTACAGTTTATTATTGTTTATAATTTATTACTGTTTACTAGTTTATTATTGTTTACAATTTATTACTATTAACTAGTTTATTATTGTTTATAATTTATTACTATTTGCTACAGTTTATCGTTTACAATTTATTACTATTTACTAGTTTATTATTGTTTACAATTTAGTACTTTTTACGATAGTTTATTACTGTTTACTATATTGTTTACAATTTATTATTGTTTACTACTGCTTACAATTTAGTACCGTTTACTGCTGTTTGCTAGTTTATTATTGTTTACAATTTTACTATTTACTACAGTTTATTATTGTTTACAATTTGTTACTATTTGCTAGTTTATTATTGTTTACAATTTATTACTGTTTACTACAGTTCAGTACTTTATTACTGTTTACTGTCATTTAACACAGTTCAGTGTGTTTACTCCTATTTCGTGCTGTTTATTGTTTACTGCCAGTCAGAACGGTTCACTGTGGGGGTTTTTTTCCTGTTTACTGCTTCTACAAACATTCCCACAAACATTGCCAGCTCTGATGGTTCTGCAGCAGGAGGAGATCCTCATCACTGAGGTAAACAGTGTGAAATATAAATAAAGAGAAGAGAGAGAAAGGGAGCGTGTTACTCGGATTAAAGAGCACTTGGCCTGGTAGACCATGCGACAGACGTCGATCACAGATTTAGGGAGGGACCTCTGCTTCGCCTGGTCCACAGCCAAGGCACACTGATGGACGAGTGAGAGGGCCACGTGACCTACAGCACAACAAACAGGAGATCACGTGGAGGAAAACAGAAAAAGTAGCGAGTACAAACACAACGCGGCAATGTCTGCCAGACGAGTACGCCTGATGTGGTTGCTAGGTTACCAAGGTCCTGGTGTTTGAGAAGGCAGCAGAGCAGGAGGCGACCCACTTCCTCCACAGGGTGTTCCAGAGGAAAGGTGATGGGAGTGATGAGGTGATACTGCTTACAGCAGCGCTCGATTTGGCACAAAAAGTCCTGAAATACAGGCGGGAGACTTTAACAACTCGGCCCTAAAGGTACGAGGGTGACTAGAGTACTCTTTCGGACGGGATTAGTTTCCTGGACCTCAGTTTAAAAGCCGGATCGGGGCGGGATTAGTTTTACATGAGGAGGTGGAATAATGTAATTATCGTAAGAACACCCTAGAGGGCACTATGGTCTTTCATCTACCATTGAGTCTCCCCACAGGACGCTTCATTGTGTCTACCAAAAGGGCACTCTAGAGGAAACTATTGCATTTTATCGACTGTAGGGGCACCCTAGAGTGTACCATCATGTTTCACCA
>NC_030426.2:26358698-26408698 GCF_001660625.3 Ictalurus punctatus | reverse complement strand
GACTGAGGTCACAGGGCGAAAGTCTGCATTTTTCACACGACAGGAACATTGGGATATATTTTAGACAGTTCACTCCTAGAGAGGTGAGCTCTGTGGACCACTTTAAACTGTATGAAACTGAGTCGAACACATGACGTGGTGGTACGGATATTATCTAACGCTCTGCCCCGGTAATCATCCTCAAGCTCCAGGCCCAATTCCTCTTCCCAAGCACTGATGGGTTTGATACTGTAAGAATCTTCCTGTGACCAGATCGTTGCATATATCCGTGAGATAATGCCGCCCTTATGAGGATTCAGCTTGAACACCTCTTCCCATGCAGACTTTGTAGGTAAGGAGGGAAAACCAGCGAATAGGGAGGAGACACAATGCTAATTATCGTCCAAATTAATTTGAAAGAAACGGAACGGGCGAGACGGAGGCAGGCTGAATGACGAGGATAATTCAGAAAAGTTCGCAAACACATTATTAATGAAAAGATCCTCGAAGCGTTTCAGACCCTTCTTTTCCCACAAAGAGAACGTGGAATCCATAAAGGAGGGGGGGGGAAGAGGTGGGTATTACATATAGGTGCCATGGTTGATTTAGTAACATTTTTAACGTTACTCTGGGGGCCCTTATGGTAGATAACACATGATAGTGCCCTCTAGGGTGCCCTTATGGTAGATAACACATGATAGTGCCCTCTAGTGGGCCCTTATGGTAGATAACACATGACAGTGCCCTCTAGGGTGCCCTTATGGTAGATGACACATGATGGTGCCCTCTAGGGTGCCCTTATGGTAGATAACACATGATAGTGCCCTCTAGGGTGCCCTTATGGTAGATAACACGCACACACACACACACACAGACCTGAATCTCGGCTGTAATGGCGGCGTTCAGAGCGGACTCCAACCCTCCGTCTGCCATCAGACTGCTGACCAGCAGGTCAATCATAAACCTCCGGCCTGGACTCACGCTCATCTCGTGGCTGGAGGCTGAAACACACACACACACACACACACACACACACACACACACACACACATTAATGTGAGTGATCCGAGTCATGTGGAGCGTGTGATGAGGTGGAGGTGGATCTGAAACTGACCTGCATTGGGCAGCAGTGAGGACAAGGCTCTGGCTCGTTCCTCCGCGGTGGGTAACAGTACTGACCAGCCGCTCTGGAGCACGGCCTGCGCAGCCGCCTGCACCGTGTTCAGCACCCCGGCATTGCTGGCCAGCGTCACCACCATCTGCTTCAGGCTGTTGAGCAGACTGCTGCCCAGGCCCAGCCCCAGCTCCTCCGGGTCCACTTGATTACTGATCGCAGAGTGGAGCTACACACACGCGCACACACACACACACACACACACACACACACACACACACACACACACACACACACACACACACACACACACACAGAGAGAGAGAGAGAGAGAGAGAGAGAGAGAGAGAGAGGTTTTAACCAGCAGTAACACAACCATGTATCCACATATAAACAGCCACATAAACAGTACACACACACACCTGCAGTCGGAGAAGGTTGAGCGTGGCCACCACCATACACTCCTTCTCCTGAGGCGGAGGCCAGTCCGAGCTGCCGTCCATCCCCTCGCTGATCTGACGCAACAGCAGGTCCAGCTGCTCGAACGTCATGGGGCAGACATCCACCACGAAGGGCACGCGCAGCCCCACGGTCCACTCCGAGCACGACGACCAGGCAAAACTCTGCAGGAACAGTTGTATCAAAACGTTGTATTATATTATCAAATTAAATGCTCAACAGGCCACACCCTCAAGAACCAATCTATCGCTGTATTACATACATACAGCACAACATTTCAGACACCCCGAGGAGATCTGAACACTTCAGCACCGGTACCTGTCCTGGACCGCAGGAAATGCCCACGATGTGTTTGGAGTTGAGTCCTGGCAGAGCTTTAGGCTGCTTCTTGTTGGAGAAGAGCGTATCAAAGTGCTGAAATTTATCGTTACTGCCCCAGCTGTGCACCTCCCCATCCTCGGTGAGGGCCAGGCAGTGTGTGGAGCCCACGGCTATATCCACCACCTTTTTACCTGTGGAGCACCGCGTGCGCACACACACACACACACACACACACACACACACACACACACACACAAGATATTTAATCGGCATTGTTCTGAGGCTCAGTACAAACCTCAGGACGTTATCAGAAGGTCTGGTGTGAACA
Source organism: Ictalurus punctatus (assembly GCF_001660625.3). NCBI lineage: Eukaryota > Metazoa > Chordata > Actinopteri > Siluriformes > Ictaluridae > Ictalurus > Ictalurus punctatus. The sequence continues at coordinate 26,406,497 of NC_030426.2, read as the reverse complement.
GAAGCCAGTAAATTACTGGGAAAGACGAAGAGACGTATTGATGACGATTTATTGTACATCACAACCATCACGTTTAAGGCAAAACTCCGCAGGTAGACACAACAATTTTGGTCAATCATCTTCAGATCTTAGGATCAACAGCATCGGTAAAATGTCTGATAAACTTAAGCAATAAACATCAAAACAACAGAAAAAATGTTTATTTCAATGTTGTGCTTCAAATTAGGCTTTAAGCTCCGCCCATTTCACGATCACATCATGTCATACATCCCTGAAAAGCTCTTTTCTTGATTTATACGTCACGCGTCATTATGATATGCACGCCAGTTTTCTTTAGAAACGTTATAGACACGCTAGCTAGAGTGGAAAAATATGAAATCGCACTTTGAATTTGTAAAAATTTTTTAAAATCACTAAATACTGATTATTGTTGCATTTACACTACATTTTATACTGAAAAGTTTTCCCGCAAACTTTTTTTTTTTTTAATTTGGGTAAAAGCCTTACTCTCGACAGTCATAGTGATACAATTTTTTTAAAATTCAGCATCGACCAACTATTAAATATAGTAAAATATGCAAATATATGGATATTTTTTTTAGCCTCATTTGCATAAATGACTATACATTTTGGAAGAAGTTTCACGGTGAAGGTGTTTTTCACTGCTGGTCTTCTTTAGAGCTCTAAGTGAACGTTTCTCACCTGGCCTGCGTTTAAGACCTTTTATCACCTGCATTATAGATGCTGAAGCTCCTCCCCATAATGTCCATATGGACCTACTATAGAAAGAGGACCTGTGGTTAAAGCCTGACCTTGCAGACTGTCCAGCAGTTTCGGGTAGCGGACGTGCTCGTCGGTGCCGTGACCCAGTCTCTGGTTGTCTCCTTTACCCCAGGTGTAAACCTGTCCGTCTTTAGTGAGAGCCACTGAGAACTGACTTCCACAGCACACCTTCACTATGTCCAGATCCTGCAGCTTCTCCACCAGCTTAGGGCTCTTACAGCCGTCACTGCCTCCTCGACCCAGCTTCCCGTAATCTCCGTCCCCCCACGACCACACCTGACCTGCACACAGTGAGAGAGAGAGAGCAATAGAACGACACACAATGAGAGAGAGAGAGAGAGAAGAAGAGAGAGCAATAGAACATTTTAAGTATTAAAATAAATTATTTAAAAATAATCAAGCAATAATAAGTGTAGTTATTACTTGAATTACAGAAACAGCACAGCACTGAATTATTAAGTTATAAAATATAGCACATTCAAAATGTAAAATAAATAAATAATGACAATTCTATTCAGCGGTTCATACCGTTCTCTGTGACTGCAAGCGTCTGTGCGTCTCCGCTGCCACAGGCCACGTCGAGGACCTTCAGCCCCTTCAGAGTGGTCACCAGCATGGGCGTGGTCTGGTCCTCACTGGAGCCTGCGCCCAAGCAGAGACCAAAATAATGTTAAAAATCAGATTAGGATGAGGATAACCTTGATAAAAGGACGTAGTGTCAGTGTTGCACACCAAGACCAAGTCGTCAGACTTTACCGTGTCCCAGACGGCCGTAGTTTCCTCGGCCCCACGTGTACAGAGCTCCGTCTGCGGTGATGGCGGCGCTGTAGGTGCTGCCACAGGCGATGTGCACCACGTGCTTCCCGGCCTGCTTCCCGGAAAACGCCGCAATCATCATCGGCTCGTCCAAATACCTGCCAAACCAAGCAGCTTCGACTTATTCACTGAAGCACGCCGTAAAAATCCCAACCGTAGAAGATTTTTGAAAACGTAGCAACGTTTGAAATGTGCTTTTCTTGAATATTATGCAAATTAAGCACAACTCCGTTCAGCGGTCGGCTGGAACAGTTCCTCGGACCGACCCTGTGGCGCGTGCGGTCAAGCGGTTTTCAGTTCTACCTGCAGGTCGCAATCTTATTTTGTTTTAGAATAAACCGTTCTAATTAATTAATTAATTAAGGAACGAATAAAACAGGAGTTCTTACGTGGTGTCTCCGTGTCCGAGACGTCCTCCGTCGCCACAGCCCCAGGAGAAAACCTCTCCGTTGGCCGAGAGAGCGAGGTAATGCTGGCCTTCAGGGTGAGCGGCCAGCTTCACTATCTTCCTGGATGCCAGGCTATGAAGAAGCATAGGGGACTAACACACACACACACACACACACACACACACACACACACACACACACACACACACACACACACACACACACACACACACACACACACGATAATTAGCAGACAGCACTTCAGTCGTGCAAAATACTGAGCACTAAAAGGTGTGATGGGACACTCACTAGGGTGGTGCTTTTATAATTCTGAGTGTAGACAGCACCAGTGATGGACAGCAGGAGAAAGCCTTTCTCTGAGCACACGATTTGGGTTACGCCCAGGTTGGACAGAGCTTTGCACTGGATTGGTCCGTTCAGATTGGCGTAGACTTTCCATCCCAGCAATCCCCAACCAATCACCTCCTGCAATGTACTCTTTAAAAAATAACAAATAAATAAATAGATGAATAAATAAATAAATAAATAAATAAATAAATAAACAGATAGAGAGATAGGAGACACACTGAGCACCAAATTCTGGAATTCTCTAAAGTCATGGACAGAACCTAATTCTTAAAATCTTGAAAACTATTTTTTTTTTAACAATTCACAGCAAAAACCTTTCGATTTTAGTCTGTTCTAGAATTATTGGCACCCTTGGTAAAATAAATAGGTTTTTTAAAAAAACAAAAAACCTATGGAATTAAAACAATAATAATAAAAACAACCACCAACATAACCTCTTTGTGTTTGCCCATACCAAAATAAATAAATAAATAAATAAACAAACAAACATATACAACAGGTTCGGTTACCTGCACGGGGCCCTGGTCCTCCAACAAAGCAGAGAGGCAGAGAGAGAGAGAGAGAGAGAGAGAGAGAGAGAGAGAGAGAGAGAGAGGGGGGAATGAATTAAACAGCAGTTTATAAACAGTAAGAGAGACCAGCGAGATAAAAAACTAATCTAAAGGAAAGCTATAAACAGGGATTAACAAATTATTTCTGCTGTCTAGCTCCTGCGCTAAACAATATAATGCTGTGACATTCCTAAGCCTCATAATACAAACACATGAGGATTAAAATATCCCTGTATGTGCCGTTCTAAACTAGTACAACAATAAACAGTAACAAAACATACATATTTATGACTATGCAAATTAAAAACAAATTAGAACTTTCACCAAAGGTCATTCGAGCAATTTGGGTATTTGTGTCGTAAGGGTAACAATATTATTTTCATAAGGTGATACTCGTGTATTTGGGTTGACGGTCATTTTAATAAAGTGATGTTCGTGCGTTTGTCATTACGGTAACAGAATGCTAGTTTAATAAGCTGAAATTTACCTGCATTCAGTTCTTTATGATAACGATAGTTTCATGGTGAATTTAAGACACTGCGCTAACAGAACATTATCTTAATAAACCGATTTGTGGATTGATTACAGGGTCATTTTCACAAACTAATATTTATGCATGTTTATGTCATAACAGTACAAATGTTATTCTAATCTACGTTAAAGTGTTATTCATATGTATTACGGGAATATTATTTTCAGTATTAAGGTCATTACAGTAATGTTATTTTTATTAAGTGATATTTGTGCGTATTAGTCTCATTACGGTAATGTTATTCTGACAAACTGATGAATATTAGCGTCATTACGGTAATGTTATTTTTGATAATCTGATATGCATGCGCATTAGGACCATTACAGTAATGTTATTTTTATACCGTGATATTTGTGCGAATTAGGGTCATTACAGTAATATTGTATTAAACCGATGTGCATTAGGGTCATTACAGTAATGTTATTTTAGCAAACTGATGTGTATTAGGGTCATTACGGTAATGACATTCACATGTAAATTTGCGTCATTATAGAAACAATATTTTCTATTGCAGCAACTAACGATTATTTTCCTAGAATTATTGATAATTAATAACCATCAATTATTAATACTGTAAACGTTTGTTCAAATTTAGTGCCCTGTTTGACATTCACCTTTTTGAGACGTTTACAAATAAGTAAAAGCAGAGTGGCAGGTGCAGTACCTTGCTGGAGGTGGGTGAGCTGCACGGTGGGGGGCTACAGGGCACTGCCAGGCGGTCCAGGTGAGCCATGATGACCACAGCCGTCTGCCGCAGGTCAATGGCCAGCTCGTTGTCCTGGGGCAGGTTCAGGTATCGCAGGAAACCTTCATTCGGGCTCAGTGGGGCAGATAAAATCTGAAAGAGTAGAGAGGACGATTTATGGCGAGACAGTAACGCACAGCAGCTGCAGTTCTACAGGTTTTAATTCAGTTTCCCGAACCTCGAGCTCCTCCTCAGGGACAGGCTCCTCGTTGCTGCTGTGGATGCTCTGGAAGCGTTGTAGCAGGGGCAGTAAGGGGGCGCTGGTGCCCTGGCTGGAGCGCTCGTTATCCATCTCTCTGGTGCCTCTGTCCCACAGCCTCAGCAGCAGCAGCACGGCGGACAACAGCTGGCTATAATCACACGCAGTCATTACTGTGTACTCTTTTATGTTTTTTTTGTTTTTTTTTTTACATATTATGATGTGATTGGAAAAACCGCAACAGAAGACTGTTCACATTTTTTAAAATAAAACTGAAATAAGACATCTTTCATCACCAAACATTAATAAACTTGTACAGAATTCGTTTTACGCAGGTGCTGACCCCTGACCTAGGACAGAATCCTGCTGTGTAAAGAGGTTATAAGCGGTGTGTACCTGAGCGTGCCTCTCTGAACAGCCAGCTCCAGCAGAATAGCCAGGGCCAGGTGCTTATCCTGCAGCGGAATGCCGCTGGGAGCTTTACCAGTCCCACCTCCGTGCACTTCGCTGAACCAAAATAAATAAATCACTTCAGTCATTAATGTTAGATGGGAAAATAAATAAATAATGATTGTAAATGCACTTTAGAATTGTGATTTAATCCCTTCTAAAGATTTGTGTCATTACGGTAACAAAGTTGTTTTCATAAACTGATATTCACGTGTGTTTGCATATTGACTGTAATAGAATGTTATTTTCATATGCATGTGTGTTATTATTGTGACAAATTTTTTAAACATATATTCGTGTCATTATGGTAAAAGAATGTTATCCTCACGTGTATTCGCATCAGTATGGTAAAAAGAACTGTCACGTGTACTCGTGTCATTACGGTAAATATTTTATTTTCATCTAACTGACCTTGTTATTTGTGGGTGGGTGTCACTATGGCAACAACGTTATTTCCATGCATATTCATGCCATTATAGGAATGAATTATTCACTTATTTATTTAAGATAAATGTTTGTCAGGGCATATTCCTGCCATTACAGTAACAATATTATTTCATGTGTTCTCATGTAAAGGGCTCATTTTTATGCTATAATTCGTGCTATTGTGAAGCCGTATGTTTAACTACGCATGAACCCTCTCTCCCGACCTGAGGAATTTGGTAGCTCTGTCTACGACCTCCAGCCACACGGACGACACGGTGCTCTCGTCGAACAGCGTGGCCTCGGGGAGGGCACGCAGGGCATCCAGAGACTCCTGCAGCAGCTCACTGCACAGGTCCGCGTCGTCACCTACACGCAAAGACACAGTCGTGATCTGGCAACTTGTAACTATTACTTACAGCTGTCTGACGTGAGAGTGTTTTATTGTAGAGAAGACTAGACACCATGTGCATGAGCACGTCTAAACGGATAAAAACGTCCTGCTTCGGTTTCAACATTCAGGAGTTGTTCTGTTTAAAGGTACGTAACGATGAGATAATGGTACAGTCAGGGAATTCCTTCTGTGTGGAGCTCAGAGATCCAGAGCAGCCGGTCCTGCCCATCCCCTAGGGACTGAAAAATCACATCACGTATCATCATCGGTCGGAAAAACATCAGGACGCTCGGCCTCTTTCAGTCCGCGGCAAGCTGAAAACAATTCCCAGCATGAATGCTCTAGTTCTGGGTTGTTTTCCCCTCTTGGGTGGGGTATTTTTCTGTCTATATTATATAATATAATATAATATAATAAAATATAATGTGTCTGAGAGCACTAGGTGCCAAAAACAGCATCTATTGATCAATCAGAGGCGCTGATGAGGTTTGCACGCTGCTTACCGGATCTCCAGGCTCGACGGAGGAATGCAAAAGCGAAAGAAAGAGCAGCCCTGGACCCGACTTGTGCCAAACCCTCCACTCCTTTACTCACGGGACGACTACTGCAGAAACACACAACACGCAGATAAAATAATGTAAAGCAATGCTTTTTACGTCGCACAAAATCTCACTTTAAGGCGCTTTACTGCCTGTCGCACCTCTTGTTATCGACGGAGGGCAGCGGGGGGCTGGGCGGACTCTTCCACCGGACCTTGTACGTCTCCTCCATCATGCTGTGGGTGAGGGAGATGAGGTAGCGCTCCAGGATGAGCAGCCGCTGGCTCAGACGGCGCCCAGACAGAGTGCTCTTAGCCGTCTGAGCGGCCAGTTTCTGCTGGTCGTCCACAAGCACCCGGAGACAATCCTTCAGCTCTCCTTCATCTGACCAGACGGCACACGGGGATGGGGGGGGGGGGGGACAACACACGTTAGCGAGCGGGTGAGATTGTGAAATCTTGTCGAAAGACCTACCCGGAGATGTTGTAACCTCCCGGCCGACTCGACCAGGTCGTGTGCTGAAATATCACGTCACGTCACACTTCGTAACGATTTGAAAATATGATTAGAATACATTATAACATTTCTAAAAGAGAAGAATTCAAAATTAACTGTCGGAACAAACACAAGAAAGGCGCGAGAATTAAACAAAGCCAGCATCGATGAATATTCATGAGATGCAAATTAGAAAAGCACCTCATCGCCACTCCTACAATCTTTAACGGCCTAATGTCGTTAACGTGATCGGATTTAGAGACCGGTTCAACAACCTCGACGGAATATATACACAGTATATATAAAAATACAAAAAAAAAAAAAAAAAAAAGTCAAGGTTACCATGACAACCACGACTCGGTTCATCACTAACCCTACCACGACTACCACGAAGGTTAGCGCACAGGTTGCGTAGGTAAACGTGTTCAGCCATTTCCTTTCGGAACAGGGAGTCGAAAGCGTTTGATTGATTCGCACGACAGCCAATAGCGTTCGAGATGCACACTGCCACGCCCCCGGAGAATCTTTGGAGAATTTCTCACTTTAACCAGGACGATATCCCAGAAAGTCACGCGACTCTCGCACAAAACTCCGCCCTCTTCCAAACGAATAATCTCCGCCGATTTATTCTCAGCTAGAAAAGAGACCAGTGTGTGGGAGGACACAGTGAACCATTTACTGATAACCAGCCGCTCCCGTAGAGCGAGACACGCCCAATAGGGCGGGGCATACACGACACGTTTTACAGAATTTAACTGGACGTTTTAATCATGCGATTCTTTTTCCCAGGAAGAAGTGATTAATTATACAGATAAAATGTTGTTGTTTTTTCAAAAAGATATACACACACACACACACACTAGTGTACTGTTCTCCAGCTCTAGAAACACCGATTATTGATTCCAGGAGTACTTTAGGTACTTTAGGTAGGTTCTCTTTCAGTAGGATATGAGGACGAGGGAACGTGTTATGCAACAAACACCGTGTTTATTAAGCTTTCCAACATGTGACGAATACGAAGGTGGTGCAATGCTTTTCCATCAGCATGGACTTATCAGCCCTGAGCAGGAGACCAGCTCCACCCCAACACACACACACACACACACACACACACACACACACACACAGAGCGAGAGAGTCAGCTGGGTAAAAATAACCGTCCCTCATACACAGTCTGTAGTCACCCGAGCCTGAAAAACTTCACGTGCCCGAGGTTTAAATCTCGCTCTCTCCTCGCTCTCTCTCTCTCACTCACACACACAAACAGATTAGATGTGTTAAGCCTGCATCAGATGGAGCAAGCCATGTGTGTCCTGAACTGAATCCTGAGCCATGTTGGGACATCACGCCTCGGTCCTTCATACCATTCTGCAAAGTTCAGCTGAAAACAGTAGTACACACGCTAGTCATAAACAAACAAACAAGTACAGCTGACTCACCTTTGACCTTCCGGAACTTTAGAAGCAAGCACATAACTTCCATACTGTCCTAAAGACCTCGCAGCGCAGGGAAACATCACGGGCATATTTAAATATTCAAATTTGATTCGTTGGGCCGTTGCATTTATTCAAATCGACCTCTGAGTAAGCGGAGCGTCTTCATCAAGGGTCGGACAGCCGTTTAAATCTTTCAAACACAACTAACACGGGACTGAATTTGGGATTTGAACCTACAACCTCCTCCTCCTCCCCAGAGTCCTTAAAAAGGTTGTTTTTCTTTTTTAATAACTAAATACATTTAAAAAAAACAAAAGGAGTTTCCCCTGTAAAAAGAGAAATAATCGCTGGAGCAGACGGAGAAGTGTATAAATCAGCAGTGTTTTATCGGCATTGGTTTTTCATCTCAGTGTGGCGTTAATGAAAACGCGGACTCTGAGGTTCGGTGAAGAGCGAGAGGGATGACCTTGCAGAACGCCCGCTCCTGAACGCTGCGCTCAGCACCTCGTTTTACAACTACAGAGAGAGATTAATCATCAGCTCCGCCCACCTGGCTGCCTCCCCCAATCCCACGTCTCGATGATGGAATGATGGACGGACGAGGAAGACGCCTCCTCTTCCTCTTTCTTCTCCTTGTCGTTGGACTCGTCCTTCTTCTGAGCACCGGGACAATCTGCAGAGTCCTCTGACAACGAGAACGCGAAGGGAAGGATTATCACATACGCACACACACACACACATATATATATATATATATAAACAAAAACATAAATATACACATCTGTTAGTGATATGTGGTTATTGACGGCGGTACCCGGAAAGGCGGATTCCTCCCTGTTGAAGACGATCTCCTCGTCTTTAACCATCTCATTCCACATCTCGCTCAGTCCTTCTGAAGAGAACGCACGCTGAGGAAAAAACCCAAACGCGTTAGCCTGATCATCAAAAATAATTCACGCAAGACTGACAAAATAACGTTAGGCGATGCATTTTAAGGACGCGTTCGAAAAGGCGAGAGCGCTAGAGAGCGCTTTAAACTTCAAACATGTAGAATTACTGACAGCATTCGGATCATAGTTAATCGTGACCGTGTAAGATTGCGTACGGAGTTCGATCCCACGGAGTTCGATCCCGACGCGCTACTTACTCTGTATCGATGCACGTAATTAGCTAGTCGGCTCTCCGTATGTTACGCTAGTGACCGCTCATCAGCCTCTTCATGCGGACTCCGACCAGATATCGCATCCTTGAAGATGCTGAAGCTTGGGGCCAGAAAAGTGTACAAAAGACAAGTGGAACTGCATGCAGAGTGGGCGGAGCCTTTGAAACCGATACTAGATGCACATTCGATCCAAATCGTGTAGGAATAATAAACGGAAACCGGTCTTACGCGGTTATAAAACGGACGCCTCCAGGAAAGCACGTGTACTGTTAGCGACTAGCCAACTTACGCCACTGCGATTTACGAGGCGTTTTTTTTCCCCCGCATCGTTCGCTGCTCGACCCCGACACGCTAGAAACACGACTCTACACGACGATGCCGTAAAAGCCTCGGTGAACACAAACTCCAGCTGTTTCGGTTGCACAAGAGCGTGTGGTAATACACCCGGTAATACGCTCGTTTAACACCCACCCGCACGAGGGAAAGGAAAAAAAAATAAAAACCTGCAGGAAGATGTCACCTGATCCAGCTGGGACCCTGCCAGGCGTAAAAATACACACGTTTACATTATCACCTACTTCATTTCAGCGCTGTGCACACGCTAAAGACGAGGATAAAACGATCATTTACAAGCACATCATATCGTTAAAATGAAATATATAGCTGAGATATAGTATAGTTGAATTATTTAGAAATCGTAATTATAATAGTAAATAAAACGCTTTGAATAAGCAGCGCTCGTTAGAGCTGCAGGAGAAGCGGAGGGTTGGGTGCGAGGACGTTTTATTCTAATTCTCGGCGGTGACGTCACAACGTCGTTTTAAGCTGACTCCGTAATTAAAAATTAAATGTTCCAGGTATTTGTTTTTAAATAAAATAATTATTTACATAAGAGTCGAGAAGTATCTCCAAAATATCCGCGTCTCGGATTGCGCGGCCGTTTTCGCCCCACGTTATATACCGTCACCGTGACGACCGTGATTTAACACGTCAGTGATTTTATCTGGACGCTCGCCCGCTTTTTCTTGGCACGTTTTTACGACTTTCACGTCACCGTCACGCTCGAGAGGACATCATTTCACCTGTGGAGCAAAACCGGGGGCGCTCTCTGGGTGGGAGGGGCATACCGTGTCGACCCGGTCAATCACAGCAACGCCGGCCAATCACAGGTGTCGGTCAGCTTGCGTATGCGGAAGAGGGCGGATAGCGCTTTCCCCGGCGTGTGTGTAATAAACTGTACTGTAACGTAGCTCGAGAATCAGTCCGGAAAAAGCCATTGGTTGGCTTCACGTGTCTTTGAGGAAGAAACATTTATATATGTACAACTGACTAACTAACTAACTAAATAAATAAATAAAATAGAAGGCTTACAGGTATACAACGCAAAACAAAGGATTCATAACATGTGCACAAGTCAATACGGTGCATGAAAAACTCTTAGCTGCTCAAAAAAAAAAAAAAAAAAAAAAAAAAGACTATTAATTTGAAAAACTTTTTAGTGAAAGGAAAAAAAAAAAGAAAGAGAGAAATCTATAAAATAAATGAATTTAAAAAAAAAACTTGCATGATATTTCTGTTATACAGGTTTGCTCAGGTTTGGCATTTAATTAAAAAATAATAAATAAAAAAAAACATGAAAAGTTTAATGTCTATGAAGATAATGTATAAAAATAAATACCGATCGTTTACCAAAAAAAGAAAAGAAAAAAAATGTAATAAAACGATAATAAAATCTGTAAAAATCTTATCATTAAAATCAGCCACTTAGAAAATTATTCGCTTGATTCATTTACGTTAACGAAAAGATCACGACACAAACGACAAGCGGATCGTGACCTAACGCGTCGTCATAGCGACGTTAAATCATTCAATTATCATTACAACCCTATCATTAAAAATAACTGATTATCCCCCCCGAGAGCATGTTTACACTCCTCCGAGTGTCAGAAACTTGAAGAAAAACGGAGTTTAAACTCGGGGAATTTTCCGAGCGCGTGTTACTCGGACACGAGCTATTGCGCAATACGAGTTATGACGTCGCAATCTCTGCAGTCAGGGATTCCTTTTACAGCGTATATATTTATATTAGTTAGAAAACTAGAAACGATTAACGGTAATACTTGTGGGTTTTACGACTCGGAAGTATTATTATTATTATTATTATTTATAATAAATAGACCTTCTCCTTTACCTGCAAATCGATCCTCAGCCATTTGTCATGAAACCGCAGCTGAGCGTCGAGGAAAAACGGAGGGGACGGCATCCTTTCTTCTTTTCTCCTGGCTGCAAACGCAGCCTTCCCTACAAAAAATACACACAACGGCAATTTAAATAAACACACACACACACAAAATTTCACACACGCTTTACTCCTGAAAGGCTTTAAAGTAGCAGAACAGTTCAGGTTTCCCAGAAATATCATCTTTTTAAAACATTCCAAATTTCCCAGTTGCGCTTTATTGGTAATTTAATTATATAACAAAAACGATTTTTATTTTTTTTTTGAAGGACATTTAAATTCACGCACATTTCACTCATCTATCTTAAATAAATCTAACTCGAACCCCTCGGCCACTCGTTACCTTTCTGTCAGGGATAAACGGTGGATAAACCTACACTGTATTTGTACACTGGATTTCAATTCTACAGAATTCCAGAGGAAATATCAGCCGGTATATCTGATGGATAGTAATCCATCCTCAGCCGCTCGTTCTCTTTAGATGAATAAACGGGAAACGTTCTACCCCGGGGTTTGATTATAATCATATGGAGATTTAGATGGGGAAAGGGAAAACTCGTAGAAAAGCACAGAAAAATCAGGACATTGTCTCGTTCGAGGTCCGAGACGTGGAGGTTTTAAATTAGAAGTCAGACGTCCCGGTGTTCTCTCGAACCCGTTATTACTTTTTATTGTGTATATAATTAGGAATAAAGAGGAACGTGGAAAGTCTGGGAAGTCCGAGTGTTAGTCCTAATCATCTGGACCCTGAATGAAATTCCATATAAACAAAATCCAGAGTGAAATATTTACAGTATCTGGAAGCAAGAAAGAAAAAAAGACCTCAATGTTTATGAAAACATGTTTATTTATGGTTCAGGTGTAAGGCTTTTACATATTTTTCTCCTCCACTCTTTAAAAGGACAGTCTATTTATTTTCCAAGATTAACAACAACAACAACAACAACGACGACAACGACGACAACAACGTTTAAGAGTTTAACACTATGGATCTTGTCTTTAAGCATGAAAGAGTTCATTTAAGATTTAAGGGTTAATTCATTAATTAATGAGTTGAATAGAATAAGACTTCATAATGACAGTGATGGTGATGGAGATGCATCAGCAGTCATATTAGAGAAATTATTCCATGAAACACATTAATATGGCATCCACAAGGCCAGCTTGGAATACCGTGCTAAATTTAGTTTCTTCTTTTAAAAAGCAGATAAATGCAGGAGACGTGATTAAACCGTACAGAGAGCTAGTGAGCGCGCTGTGTTGTTGCTGTGCTGTATTTAGCAGCAAGCTAATGCTGCTAGCTAACCGGCTAACCCTGCTACACGTACAAGATGACATTTCTAAGCGCTGACAGCGAGCCGTTCTTTAACTTTACACCCTCATATTTACATTTATAACCTCGACGTAATCTGCGTAGTGTTTTTATAAATGATAAACATAGCGCTGTACCTCGGTGTGTTTCTTATCGCAGTCCCGTTCCTTCGGTTCTCCCTTTACGAGCTCTGCTGCATTTTAACGTCCGCCATCTTGTGTAATGACTGACAGCGCGCACAGCCAATCAGCATCCAGCGGCGAGACGGCGTGTTGCGTCACTTGCGTTTATACTTTGGGGCGGGGCTTAGAGGCTTCTAAAGCCTGCAATACATTTATATATATATTTTTGTTGTTGTTGTTGTTGTTGTTGTTTACCATTCAGGGGAAAATTAACTGAGCGTAAAGCTCTTTTACAGCAATGTCCTGAGTTCACACTACTACTAGCCTACATTCAGAAAAAGAAGGATATATCATATATAATAACAATAAATCAAGTAAATAAAAAGGAGGCAGTGTCTGTCTCTTCTATCACTGAGAGAAGACCTTGCCACATCCCACAGGATTTTATTGTATAAACATCAAAAGGAATAATATGAATAAAAATTATATGAGCACATTTTTTTTTAAAATACAATTTGACATAGGTTCTCCACATACTGGAAGGTCAAATGAACGCAGAACCTGATTAAGAACTTATAAACATTTGAGTGAACTACACTATAGAAGCAAAAGTATGTGCACCCCATACCAATCATAACCTAACCATGTGATCATTTTTCCTCAAACTGTTTCCAGATATAGACATGCTGTATTAAGGTTGGAAGAAAGTGGAAGAACCTGAATGTCCTGTACAGAGCCCTGACCTCAACCCCACTGAACATTATTGGGATGGAACTGGAGTCTCCTCGTCGTCCCAACATCAGCGCCTGACCTTAACCTCACTAATGCTCTCGTGGAATGTGTGAATGAACACAAATCCCTACAGTCACGCTCCAAAACCTTTCCGGAAGAGTGGAGCTTATTATATTGTAACAGCAGAGGGGGAATAAATCTGGAACAAGATGTTCAATAACAAGCACGTACGAGTGTGATGGTCAGGCAGTACTTTTGGTCGTATATGAAATAGCACGAGTGATCCGTTATGCCTAGCTTGTTTCCAAAAATGCTGCATTTCTCACTCCTTGTGTTTTTGTACACTGTCATCTAGCTGAACAAAAGTTTGTGCACCCCTCTCCAAAAAATGTTAATTTATTACCTCCTGATTTTGACATTTGCAAATAAATAAATAAATAAATCTCGAAATAAACAACAAAACTCTTGAAAGAATTTGAAAATAGAAACTCTTCAACAAAGAAGCACTGGAAAGCTTTCAGTTAAAGAGTTAGCTGGATAAAGATGGATGCAACCAAAATGTTTAGACGATAAGTCCAATTTGTACGCTAACAAATCTGTTACGAATGATTACAAATACAATCTGCACAATATACAAATATACAAACTCCAGATTGATTAACATTCTTTTTCTTATTACTTTTCTTAATGCACTTAAAAAAAAAAAAAGCTGTTTTATAAAAATTTTGGCACCCACACAATGTATGAAAGGGTCAGAAACACGTGGAGGATAAACAAATACATGAAAATTAATTAAAACTAATACATTTATTTATTGTATGCCTATATATACTAGCAAAAATGTTTCTATGTGCACACTGGTCGATTAATTCACTGATGTATTTGTTTATTTTTGCCCTGAATTAAAGTAAGCTTCAGGCCACGCCTACATCATATCTGTTCCGCAGCACCGCTACTGTTCCGTTGCACAAACCACGCCCACTTGTATAGACCACGCAGTCACGCCTGTTTACCCGTACCCTAACCCCGCCCACCATCTTTAGCCAACACCAATCAGAATTTACTTCCTGGATTTTGCTCGTGTCGTCATCCGCACAATACGGAAATGATTTCCTCGCTTCACCGGTGGACTATTCAAACTCACAGAAGTTGCTCTTAAATATTAAAAAGCACTGAATTAAAAGTTTTAAACACCGTCTGCATGGAAGAAAAGTCTCCTTTATCGCTTGTTGGTGGAGTTGGAATCGCTGTCGTGTCCAGTTTCATTAATGGCTCCACGTTTGTGCTGCAGAAAAAGGGAATATTGCGATCTCGCAAAGCTGGGAAGTATTGTTTTATAAATATTTTATTTGTGGATTTTCAGGTATCATGATAAAGGTTTTGGATGATGTTTGATTGTTGTACAGGTAGGACATACCTGTCTGACTGTGTGTGGTGGACCGGAACACTGGCAAGTAAGATTATTCCTAATTCTCTCTCTGATTTATAACTTTATATAAGCAGTGTTTTCATTTAAACTGTCCTGATATTATTAAGACCTGCCAACCAATCATAAACCAGCGTTACCTACAGAAAATACTCGTCTCTGATTGGCTGGAAGGTGTGCATTAAAGGTGCAATAGGCAATTTTAAAAAAATCCTTACTTGTACAAATAACCTAAAAGATGCGTAGAACTGTAGATTAATCTGTAGCAGAAGTGTATTAAGTCGCTGAGAAAACCTGTCAGTCATTTTATAGACACTCTAGGAACCACTGTATATCCTGAGGGCGGAGCTTCGTGAACATGGGTGGGAATCAATCAAAAGTCGAACACACTCAAACTGTTAAAAAAAAAATGTTTAAAGACTAATCTTACCTACTGCACCTTTAATTCGCTGTACACTGCAGTGCTGAAGAATTCTCGAATCTGATTGGTCAGAAGGTGTTGATTAATTTTCTATAACAGCAGCTCTGACAGTAGCGCTGCTACAAATCACGTCGATATGCTGACGTTTTCTTAAAGTGAGGAGATGTTTATTTAACGTTTATGGAAGGAGTCTCCAGTGTCAGAGGTGAAGCTGTACCTTTAAGTTTGGAAATGACCGAAAAAAAACATTCCTTCATTTTCATATTTCATGCTTTTTGTTTGAAAATTTCATTATGATTAAAAATGAGCAACATGGAAAGAATTAAAATGCAGTCTGGGGGGGTTTCTTTATGATCTGTTATTTCTTTTCTCATTAGTGATAGTGGGTCAGGTCGGGAACTTCCTGGCACACAACGCGGCCCCGGCCGTGTTAGTGACTCCACTCGGAGTGCTCGGGGTTCTGTTCGGGTGAGCTATGACTCGGTTATTACAATATAAACTCAGTTATTGTGCTGTAATACCTGCACAGCCTCAATCTAACACAGGAAATGTAATGAAACCTGAGCGATGTACCTGATATCCTCATATTAAAACATTTTTTAAAAATTAGAACTTCATTTTTTTCTGACATGGAGGCACGTCTGTTTGTTTAATTCTTACTTACGTCACCGCTGCATTTTGTACTTATCTTTGTGATGTAATAATATGAAACTGGTACTATTAAAAGAATGTTTATAAATGTCTTTTTTTAACTAATTAAAATCTGTTTATTTTTCTCAATTTTTTAACAGTATGAAATCACATTCAAAAAATGTCTTTTACGTTCTTTAAAGTGTAGTGTGTGTGTGTGTGTGTGTGTATATATATATAAAATCACATACATTAAAAAATGTCATTTCAGTCATATTTTATAAATGTAGAAAGATTTTTGAATGATTACGAATACGAATGAATGATATATAAAGAAATTCTTCTCCTTATTATAATAATAATAATAATAATAATAATAATAATAATAATTATTATTATTATTATTATTATAGGATGTAAATTTTTCCCCATGTACGCATGTGAATATGATATTTACTCAAAAAATGTAATAAAATTGACAAACTTGAGTATCTACGCTACGTTTAGATATTCCGTAATCCAGACCCATCGCTGATGAAACGGATCTGGCGAGTAAATTATACTTTGGTGTATAGAAATTATCTCTAGGCTACAGTATGTGGCGGTTACTATAGCAACCAGACTGAGGCTGCGGTATAAACGAGGTAACGCACGCTGTATAGTAACGATGTGTGATATTTACACGACGATGGTGGATCTTCTGGCTCCTCAGAGCCGTTCTGGCTTCATGGCTCCTCCAGGAGCAGTTGGAGCTGCTGGGTAAACTGGGCTGTGTGCTGTGCTGCTGTGGCTCGGTGGTGCTCATCGTTCACTCCCCGAAGTCCGACAGCGTGGCGTCGAGAGCTGAGTTCCAGCAGCGACTTCTCGACCCAGGTATCAGCACCACACCCCCATAACCAGATCAGCGTCTGCACTGGGTACTGAGATCTAACCCGTCCAAGTCTATGGAGAGATGTGAAAGATGGGAAAATAATAATTGTGTATAACTGTAAACATTTGGATCCTAAACATTGTTGCTGTCATTAATGTCACCTTTATGTCCAACTTGGTCCCCTTAGGTCCACCCTGCTATCATTATGTCCACCCTGTTACCCTGTCAAATGTGTCATAGAGAGTTTTATTTTGGTAATAATATCATTTTTAAAAAAAACTCACAAAAATCAGTGTAATTATTAGATTGTATCGTTCTAAAACATTGTAACTCAATTAAATTCCTGTTATAGTAATATATCATAAACGTATTAGATTATAACTATCGTAAAAGTACGATCAAGAAACAAAAACGTTGATAAATGTTACTTGTGTAAAAGGGCACATAATTAAGAACGATTTTTCACATGAACTAGCCTATTTTAAACACTTGACTCGACAGACTTTCCTAGTTAAACAGGAATAAACTGTAAACTTGTCAGAGTTTCATTCTGTAAAAAGCGAGTCTTGCTCTGGGGCGTGGGCTGTTATTACAGCCTCCATAGTGAGTTTGGACTAAATGTGTAAAAGCTTAAATTCAGTTCAAGTCAATGAGCTCAGCTGGTAAAGTTGCCCTATCCAAGATGGCGGCATCATTAGCGTGTTGACGAGTCTGTCTTAGCCAATATGGCGTCTCGACTTTTCTGATCTCTGCCATTTTTTTCCCCCCTGTGTTTGTTTCAGTGTTTCTGAGCTACATCACCCTGGTGCTGCTGCTGTTGGTGCTGCTGATTGGCTGGCTCTCTCCAGTGTATGGAAAGTCCAACATCATGGTCTACGTGGGAATCTGTTCCCTGTTGGGAAGCTTCACCGTACCGAGCTGTAAAGGCCTGGGTCTGGCTGCGAAGGAGGCGTTCGGCGGAGACTCGTCCCCTGATGATAATGGCGCTCTGTTCCTCTTCCTGTGCTTGCTGGGAATTCTCCTCGTCAGCATCCTCACCCAGTTCACCTTCATCAACAGGGCTTTGGAGAACTTCAGCTCCAACGTGTTCGAGGCCGTGTATTACGTCACGTTCACGTCCTCGGTCATCCTCGCCACCGCCATCTTGTTTAAAGAGTGGGAAGCGCTCGGCGCTCGGGACTGTTTGGGTATTTTCTGTGGATTCACCACGATATCAGTGGGAGTGGCGTTGTTACGCATATCTCAGGAAGCCGTGCTCACGTGGACTCCGCCCAGAACGAAAGAGGAGTAGTTTATATTTGATCATATCACATAACTCTGAAGATCTTTAGCATTTCAGCCATCCTCGCCTATTAAGAGTGATTTACACCCATCCGTGTTATAATGCAGCGCCCCCTGCTGGGGACAGTTTATTACAGCAACACACTAGCTGCGTTTACATGGACAACAATAATCCACTCTTAATCCGATTAAGACCGTATTCTAATTAAGAAACTACCATGTAAACAGCAATTTTTACTTACTTTAATCTAATTAAGGTCATAATCGAAGTAACCACTAATCGAATTAAGACAGGTGGAGTACTGCTGTTTCAGTCGCATTATGCACGTGTAGTAGTGACATGTAAAGACCTTAATCGCATTATGAGCATTAGGACGCGATCACACACGGCAGTTTCACGGCGAACAAGAGAGTTCGGCTGTGTCCCAAACCGCATACTTTCCTACTATAGGCCTGTAGTGGTGAAAAATACATGTGTCTTGGCTGCTATATAGACGGTAAGTACGCGGATTGGGACGCACCCACCGCTTCAAGCAGTCGTCTATTAGCACGTACAGCGTGACTAATAATTAACTGCACTTAAAGCGTTCGTAAAAAAATAAATAAACACACCCAAAACTGTATACGGTCCCATAACGAAGACGAACTGCATGTAGATACGTGAAATTCTGGAGGGACGTCGGACGGCGTGGCGCGGTGACGTAATGACACGGGCTGTTAATCTAATCATGTTCTAAAACATGTAAAACGGGAACATGACAGGAGTATTCTAAAAGCGACTCGTGTAAACACCTTAATCACATTATTATCTTATTCAGAGTAAGGTCAATAATTAGATTACTGCTGTCCGTGTGAACGTAGTCATTCTCACTTCCCTCTGTAGAAATTTATGGCATTCTGTCACATGATTAATCGACTGAATAAATACTACAACTTGTTTAAAGGTATAAAATAATCCTAATCCTTATGTCAATCCGGCTACCCCTTTATGTCATTCCCGCTACCCCTTATGTCGATCCAGTTATCCTTTATGTCATTCCCGCTACCCCTTATATCGATCCAGTTATCCTTTATGTCATTCCCGCTACCCCTTATGTCGATCCCGCTACCCCTTATGTCGATCCAGTTATCCTTTATGTCATTCCCGCTACCCCTTATGTCGATCCCGCTACCCCTTATGTCGATCCAGTTATCCCTTATGTCAATCCCGCTACCCCTTATGTTAATCCCGCTACCCCTTTATGTCATTCCCGCTACCCCTTATGTCAATCCAGTTATCCCTTATGTCAATCCCTCTACCCCTTATGTCATTCCCGCTACCCCTTATATCGATCCAGTTATCCTTTATGTCATTCCCGCTACCCCTTATGTCGATCCAGTTATCCCTTATGTCAATCGCGCTACCTCTTATGTCAATCCTGCTACCCCTTATGTCGATCCAGTTATCCCTTATGTTAATCCCGCTACCCCTTTATGTCATTCCCGCTACCCCTTATGTCATTCCCGCTACCCCTTATGTCAATCCAGTTATCCCTTATGTCAATCCCGCTACCCCTTATGTCATTCCCGCTACCCCTTATGTCAATCCAGTTATCCCTTATGTCAATCCCGCTACCTCTTATGTCGATCCAGTTATCCCTTATGTTAATCCCGCTACCCCTTTATGTCATTCCCGCCACCCCTTCTGTCAATCCGGCTACCCCTTATGTCGATCCCGCTACCCCTTATGTCATTCCCGCTACCCCTTCTGTCAATCCGGCTACCCCTTATGTCGATCCCGCTACCCCTTATGTCGATCCAGTTATCCCTTATGTTAATCCCACTACCCCTTTATGTCATTCCCGCTACCCCTTCTGTCAATCCGGCTACCCCTTATGTCGATCCCGCTACCCCTTATGTCGATCCAGTTATCCCTTATGTTAATCCCACTACCCCTTTATGTCATTCCCGCTACCCCTTCTGTCAATCCGGCTACCCCTTATGTCGATCCCGCTACCCCTTATGTCGATCCAGTTATCCCTTATGTTAATCCCGCTACCCCTTTATGTCATTCCCGCTACCCCTTCTGTCAATCCGGCTACCCCTTATGTCGATCCCGCTACCCCTTATGTCATTCCCGCTACCCCTTCTGTCAATCCGGCTACCCCTTATGTCATTCCCGCTACCCCTTCTGTCAATCCGGCTACCCCTTATGTCAATCCCGCTACCCCTTTATGTCATTCCCGCTACCCCTTATGTCGATCCAGTTATCCCTTATGTCAATCCTTTCAATTTTGCTTGTAATTAGGATGAACAGGCCATGATTTAAAGCCAGTGTAATCACTGCTTTCCCATTTGTAATACTTAATACAACAGAATACTTCCATCTTGCAGTTTAGGTACCAAATTAATTTCCTCTCATTACAGACATCATCACTCCACCACTCCAACATTACTGTGAAACACCATCGGTAACCGACCCGACAGTAGCTGATAGTACTGTTTACACATTTACCTGCAAAAAAACAACAACCCTCTTACATGTAAACATTTGTGTTTACACTTGCAACAATTACAACACTTGTGTTTACATGTAAAGACACGTCTGTGAAACCGAACACACCAAATGTCTTGCTGCTACGTTTCTTGGTGACTCAGTAGATGACATGACACCACTCCTCAGGAGCAGGTTTGATTAAACGATATGAGGTATGATGTCACTAATGACCTGTTTATTAATGAAGCCCAGAGCGTCGCCCCCCCCCCCCTTTATAAATACTCTTTATACTGAAAGAGTACGTATTCAGCATCTAACAGTCATAGTTAGAACAAACTGTGTGTGTTTTTAAACCCTTAGTGCTATTTGTAATTGCTACTAATGTTGGAAATGATCATTATTTTAGTCTTAATAAACATGACAAGAAATCTATTCTATACTATAATACTAAATCCTCTACGTTCCTCGTTGTGCCACGAGTGCAATGACTTTTATAAATGACCCGATTCTTGAAAATGCACCAAAAATGTAGTCATCTTCATGAACGGATTCATCTGTATTTTTATTTTGAATGAATTTTTTAATATTGTGATGTTTATACGTCCTGACACTGGGTGTTAGAGAAAAGTGGACTGTTTTTATGAATTTTTATGATCCCCCCCCCCCCCCCCCCCCCGACTTTTCTCTGTAAACACGTGGATTTACACGTACTGTATAATAGACTTGTTAGTCATTTATATTTAACGACCAAATTTTTTTTAAAAAATGAAAGCATTGAGCACGACCATACGCCTCGTCTTTTTATTTTTAAACACGTGTGGCCAGATTTTCATCATTTTACCTACTATTATTTCATTCCGTTCCATCAACGAAGGTGTCGTATGTCAATGAAATGTAAATGATGGACGAGTGGGCGGAGACGCGTTTTGTCACGTGAATTCCTCGCACTGTTCTTCCGCACTCTTTATTCGTTATTATGTCACGATTATCGTTATTTTAAATGAACGGTGTCAGAAATGTATACGCGTCAATAGTAGTTCCCCGAAACTGTCCGGTTTTATCTTCATTATGGATCGTTTTTATCCGATTTTAGCTACGTTTAGCTGGAAGGGTTGGGAGGGTTACAGTTACTTCTGAAAAAAGCGTAATCAGTCACGTAATCCAAGTATCACAATATGAAAGTAATGTATTCTGATTCATTTTGGATTACGTCAAGGTCATACATGTCAATAAATTCAAAAGAAAAGCAACAGGATCTTAAATACTTTTATTTAGAGCTTAAAAACATGTTCAGTGTTTGGATTTGTGGTAATAGAATAAAATATAAAAAGATCACTGCCCCTGATGCGGGTAACGTTACATCACAAAAGCATTTCAGAGAAAAATTTGTGTTCATTTCTACCTAAATTTATTTGCGCATGCACCAGGGAACAGTTGCTGAACTGTTGAACCATGCAACAGTTGCTGTTGTCAAGCAACTGTTTGACTTGAACACAAACATTGCGTGTTCGCTGAGAGTAGGGTAACGGTTGAGAGGAAGGAATTTGGCCAATGGTTGCAATCGTTTTACAATCGACCAATCGGTGTGCAAGAAGGCGGGACTTACAGAGAAGGGTTAAAGCGATGCAAACACACACACACGATGCAGTATTAGACCATAAACACATCATAATGAAACTACCCAAGACATTTTCTCAAGTTTAGATGCTTTTTTAAGGTCCAATAAAGAGGACGTGTCCGGGAAGAAGAGGACGTACGGTCAAAAGATTAATGCCCTAACAAAAGATTCATTTCTTTGGTTTAAATTTTTTTTAAATGTAATCCTGATAACATTCCTACTTTTTTTTTAAATTTATTTATTTTATTTTTTTTTACAAAATGTACATGTAATAAACTTTATTTATAGTTTTTTTTGACGTAACTAACGGATTACAGTTAGCATTTCTTAAATATCCTGATTGCGTAACGCCGTTACATGTATTCCGTTACTCCCCAAGCCTGACCACAGGGATGTTATTTCTGTCAAATGAAAATGAATTCAGATTAATTAAAATATATACTATGTGTGTGTGTGAATTTAAAATTTAAATCGTGACTCATGTTATGCAGAAATGATATATATTTATAACATACTGTGTAATG
Organism: Ictalurus punctatus; assembly: GCF_001660625.3. Lineage (NCBI taxonomy): Eukaryota > Metazoa > Chordata > Actinopteri > Siluriformes > Ictaluridae > Ictalurus > Ictalurus punctatus. Next base: position 26,383,562 of record NC_030426.2, on the reverse strand, counting down.
TTTGAGAATGGCTTGAACGTGACTTAAAGCGAGTTTCTCTTTGCCAGCGTAGCCTTAGATTTATCATTTATCATATAAAGATATCTGTAAAGCTTCTTTGTGACAATATCCACTGTCTATAAGCGCGATATATAAATAAAACTGAACTGCATTGAATGAAGTACATTTTCTTCATTCGAGCGAAGGTTTACCTTTCCAAAATGGCGGCCAACATTAACGCAGTGCACCACCTAGCGTCGGCTAATAACGGTGTCGCAACGCACGGCAGCGGGTTACGCAGTCACGTGTATTCCGTCGGCCAATCAGAGCCGATTGTCGTTTGCGCATGCGCACTTCCATGCCCTTTTCACTGTTGAATGGATGCGGGTAAAAGGCTGTTTAGCGAGTTCCTAGGTGCGACAACCGGAAAATTACGGGAAAATCACTTAAAATGAAGCTTCTGGCGTCCGGACAGTGTTTGTGTTGAGCACCGGAAAACAAACAGGTATTTATTTTGGATCGAATTTTGTACATCACGGCTTTATAAACACCGTAAAGCGGTTCCGGAATCCGGTTATTCGACATAGCTGCTAGCTTAGAGAGGGCTAGAGCTGAGAGCGCATACTAGCGCACTAAGCAGTGTGCAAGAATCCTGCGTTGGCTCGCGCGCTCCGTTTATTCTCGCGTACTGCGAGGTAAGCTAGGGCGGAAGTCAGTAGGCTACATAGCAGGAGGTGCTTCCTGAATTCTGCTCTCTCTCTTTCTGTCTCTGTCTCTCTCCCTCTCCCTCCGTCTCTCTCTCTCTCTCTCGCTCTCTCTCACACACACTGAGCTCTCTCTCGAGTTTATTTATTCATGTGACATGAATGAAACAGCACTAGGTGATAAATGCGACGTTTGTAAAGTTTGCTATAGAAATGGTAAGCTTTAATTACATTTAGTATAGAACATTAATTTCCTGTTTCTGTTTAAAAGCTGTAAATAAAAACATGTCAACACTCTGGATTTGAATAGAAACGTACCACTTTTTAGCTATTCTCCAATTTCTAGTTTTAATGCCATAAAGTCATGATTACGAATGAATTGATCATTAAATGAAATGACTGTTGTTGTTGTTGTTGTTGTGGTGGTGTGTGTGTGTGTGTGTGTGTGTGTGTGTGTGTGTGTGTGTGTGTTCAGGTGTCGTATCTGGACTCGGGTGCGCCGGAGGAGGACGGTTCCTGTGCTCTCTGCTCAATGTGACAGAGGATCACGCCTTCGCCATGGCTCAGGACCGAGGCAGGTTCGATTTCTACATCGGCCTGGCTTTGGCCATCAGCTCCAGTTTGTTTATCGGAGGAAGTTTCATCCTGAAGAAGAAAGGGCTGCTGAGACTCGCCCGGAAAGGCTCGATGCGAGCAGGTAACATCTCGGTTCGCTTTTTCTTCTTGTACTGAAAAGTCTTTAAAAATCCCAGTTTGTGACGGAGTTATTCCTGTTGAAAGTTATTAGTAGTAAGTAGATGCAGTAAGACGGATAGAGGAAGGTGAGTCCGGGAGTGGAGACGCCTCCCGGGGGTTTAGGGGGTGTGAAGGTACGGGGTAGTGTTCAGGAATTCAGTTGTCTTTAGATATTCCTTTATTATCTACATGAACACCTCTTTTTTTTTTCTTTTAATGGCAAGAAAACGGAAGATTCTCCAGGATTCTGGTCTCAGATTGTGGTGCTGAAGGCCTGGTCTGGAAGTTTGGTCTCAGAGTTCGGGTGTTCTTAATTTCTGCTCTCGTTGTTTTGGAATTGGAATTCTGGTCTCAGAGTTCTGGAATTCTAGTCTCGCTGTTTTGGTCTTGGAGTTCTGGCTTCACATTTCTGATCCTGGTTTATTTCACGAGGAAGAGCACGGGCGCTGTCGTGCATGTTAAACCTTTAACACACTAATAAATCATAAGAGCACATTTTTGAACTCCGTGCGAGCGCTCGATTGTCTCGCGTTTAACACTCTACACTCCCACTTTCTGTCAGGGAGGTTAAACAGGTTCCCTGTGAGCGTGTGTTCGCGAGTTCTGCGGACACTCCTCGCTTCGCTTGGCGGTGGTGAAGGCGCGGCTCATTTGTGTATGTTGTAACCCACTTTACGTAACCCTCGGCGCCGTGTCGTGCCACTGCACCTCACTGAGTTCCTTCACCCAGAATGTGTGTGAATGGGTTCATCATGTGCTCGGGAGGCATGTGAACAGCCAGCCTGAATTCCTAACAGTTTTGTAATGTGTGTGTGTGTGTGTGTGTGTGTGTGTGTGTGTGTGTGTGTGTAAAACTTGTGGTCATGCAGTTATCGGTTGGTGCGATATACCCGGCCCAGCTACGTCCGATAAGACGGCGGATTTCCGGCTTCCTTATTATTTAAATCCTATAAAGAATATTTGAGGTGTTTTTTTTTTTTTTTTTCTTTTCTTCTCCGAGTTGTAACGTTCTTGAAAGAACGTATATACGATGTCGCCTCAGTAGCAGAAAGACTCCTGATCACCTGACACACCTGAATCTGCTGTCTTAACTTTATAACGCCTTATATCGATAAACCCCAAGAACCGAGGTTCTCCTGGGTGTAATGTAGTTAACGTTGATCAGCGGCGATAATATCGATGGAACATCCCTAGTTGGAATGTCAGGTGATGGCATGCTTCACTAATAATGTTAGTACTAGTGATGGAAATTTCCATTCTCTTTTCACCGAGTCAGTTCGCCGAGGAGTCGACTCTCAAATGACTCCCAAATACAGGTGGGTGATATGATGGTATTATAATATCGGGTTCATTTTAATATTGAGGATTTGAATATTTAATTATCGAATATAATTACGAGGGGGGAGGGGTAGACTGGATTTTTTTTTTTTTTTAACTGAGTTGAAAATAGGGTTTTTTTATTATTATTATTCTTCCTGACACTTTCAGAGCAACTCGTATTACTAGGGGAAAAAAATGACGAGATAAACTTCATAATACTTTGTATGATACGTCTCGTATTTTAAGAAGAAAGTCATTACATTACGAGATAAAAGCTGCAATATTTCAACGTAATTTTTTTTTATGTATGTATTTTGAAAAAGTTTCAAGGTCATAATATTTTGAGGGGGGAAAAAACCTGGAAAAACAGTTGCAATGTTTTGCGAGAAAAAAGAAACGACAAGGAAAAAAGTGGCGATGTTTTGAGACAAAAGTTGTTACATTTCAACATAAAAATCGTTATTTTTTTTGAGGGAAAAAGTTACACGGTGGTAATACTTTTGAGGTAAAAGTCACGGTAGTTGAAGAAAAGTTGCAGTGTTTCGAGAATAAAGTCGTAATATTGCGAGAAACGCTGCAATATTTCAACATTTTTTTTTTTTTTAATATATTTTGAGAAAAAAGTGGTTACTAGAAAAGGCAACAGTACTTAAAAAAAAATTCATAACATTTTGAGGTAAAGTCAATGTTGGTAGTAAATATGTATAAATAGCTACACAGTTAGAGCTACATTTATTACATTTAATTACAATATTTTATAACATTTTAACGATACCTTTGTGTTTACTACACCTGACCCTGTTGAAACGTTAAACACATTTACCATGTAAAAATCTTAAGCTACAAATGTACCACCTGATCGTTTGCTTCTAATCAGTTCGTTATAAAAAAGTGTGTCACGGTGTCATTTATCACCACGTGGATGTTGAATCGTCACGTCACCTACACACTAAAGTTTCTGCGTTCTGTGAAATATCCCGTGGGACGGTTTCCTCCGTGTCGCATTTCATTCGAATTTTGTGTTACGTCACGCCGCTCCCGCCGTCGTGCGCAGGCCCGTATGACCTCCACAGTCACTGTATGAAATGTGTGTTTGTTTTCCCCCTCTCTCCAGGTCAAGGTGGACACGCATATCTAAAAGAATGGCTATGGTGGGCGGGGCTTTTATCAAGTAAGTCACTGGATAATTATTAACTTGTGCAGATTTGCTTTTTCCTCCGCATCTTACAGCATAAGAGAGTGACGCAGGTCGGATTGCTTTGCGTTTATTCATGCTAAGGAAATTAATAAAATCCCCCTATACGATCTTATCCTGATTTAAAAACGCCAGGAACTAGGGATATACATGAATATGCAAATTCGGGGACACCCACTTGTATCGTTCCAGCTAGTTAGCCGCTAATAATTTAATTTCGATTTAACACCGCACGTCAGTCGCCCGTTTATTTAACGGCATTCGGACCCGTCGAAATATTCTGGCGTCACCGTGACGGCCGGCATTTTTTTTCGTCTGCCGTTGAAACTGGCACGAGGTCGTTTCCACGTCCTGCGTCGCGTCGCGTGTCAAGACGTTTGGATCAAAAGGTTCTGCGACGTCACAAAAACCGGGCTTATGCGTAGCCCCGCCCCCAAATGTAATAAACGTTCCTTTAAAATCACGACGGCGTTTTAGGGCCACCGTATATATGAAACAAAAAAAAATTAAAATACAGTATTTTGAGAAAAATATTACAAGGAAAAAAATCTCTTTTTTTTGAAGAAAAAAGTAATACCGCGAGAATAAAGTCGTAATATTTTGAGTACCGAGTCAGTCGAGAATAAATTGATATTACGGGGGGAAAAGTCGATTTACTACGAGACTAAAATCATGAGAAAAGTCGCAACGTTACAGTAAAAAGGTCAGCTGTGCTAGTTTGCTACAACATGTAGCGATATGAGGAACAAGTCAACATTTCAAGAATAAAGTCATATTAATGTTATGAGAAGAAAGTCGCGATGTTACAATAAATAAAAGTTGCGATATTTTGAGGGAAAAGCCGTAAGGTTATGAGAATAAAGTCGTAACACGATGACGCGGTACGTATCCGAGCAACAAAAAATAAACACTTGACTTCCTGGCTCATCGGCACCACGTTATAATTACTGTCAGAACTCTGAACCAAGCGAGGAAGGAGTTGTGTGTTTGTTTGATCTCCGGGTGACGGAGGTGAGATTAATCATTAGCAGCACTAGTGTGAAGTGTGCGGTGTTCTGGTTTGTGCAGTGGGTGCTGGTGAAGCTGCAAATTTCGCAGCTTATGCGTTTGCCCCCGCGACGCTCGTCACTCCGCTCGGGGCTCTCAGCGTGCTCGTGAGGTAAGTCTTCTCACACACACACACACACGGATGAGAATCATCACGTCTCCCTGCACTGAGAAACGAACCGAGAATCGTTTTATTCGTATAAGATACACCGTTCAGTAAAAGAATAAAAGTAGTCCCGGTCACTTCCCCTCGTCCTCGAGCGGTTCGGCGTCTCCGTACGCCGTCGGGACGCGGTTCCGTCTCAGAGAGGGTGACGTGTACCGATTTAGCTCTTTGTTCAATGATTGATGATCATCGACATCTGCCCTAGACGCACTCACCTTTAATCTATACGCTGTGTTTGATGGCTGTTACAGCGCCGTGCTCTCTTCCTACTTCCTGACGGAGAGGTTGAACCTGCACGGGAAGCTGGGCTGTCTGCTCAGCGTGCTCGGCTCCACCACCATGGTGATCCACGCGCCGCAGGAGGAGGAGATCGACAGCCTCAAAGACATGGCCAAGAAACTGATGGACCCAGGTACGACCCGGTACAGGAACGAGGAGAGCGGACCCGGGACGTGACGTCTGGGCCGCTCTCGCCGCACCGCCACCGATCGAGTATTTTTGCTGTAATTCTTTTCGTACTTTTGACTCGTTTTTTTTTTTTTTCCTCCACGCAGGCTTCGCCGTCTTCGCGACGTTCGTCATCATCGTCGCGCTGATCTTCATCTGCGTGGTCGGCCCACGTCACGGCCAAACCAACATCCTGGTGTACATCACCATCTGCTCGGTGATCGGCTCCCTGTCCGTGTCGTGCGTGAAGGGTTTGGGCATCGCCATCAAGGAAGTGATCGCCGGACAGCCGGTGCTGACGCACCCTTTAGCGTGGCTGCTCCTGGCGAGCCTGGTGGTGTGCGTCAGCACGCAGATCAACTACCTGAACAAAGCGCTGGACATCTTTAACACCTCTCTGGTCACGCCCATTTACTACGTCTTCTTCACCACGTCGGTGCTCACCTGCTCCGCCATCCTGTTCAAAGAGTGGGAGCACATGGGCTACGACGACGTCATCGGCACGCTGAGCGGCTTCTCCACCATCATCGTGGGGATTTTCCTGCTGCACGCCTTCAAGGACGTCAACGTGAGTCTGGCCATGCTGGCCGTGAGCATCAGGAAGGAGGAACGCAACGGGAGCGTCGCCAACGGCGTCGGGACGCACGCGCATTCCGCCTACGAGCTCCTCCGGGACGACGACGCGGAGATGGGCTCCACGTTCGACAGCGTCTCCAGGAGAAACGGCAGCACCGCCATGTCTTAGGTTTCGAACTATATTCAATAATCAACTGTGTGATGGTTTAGTATTTTTCTTTCTTTCCTTTTCTCTTTTAAAATCAGAAGACAATCAAAAAAAAAAAAACCAGAGCCAACTGACGGACTGAGCGATTGTCCACGAGTATTCCCCCCACCCCCGTCCTCTCCGCCTTACGTCCGGGACGTCGACGTCAGGCTTCGTCTTAGTCCTCGTGTAGCGCTGTAAATACTTTTTTAAAAGCCTTCGCTTCTATCGGATGTACAGACGTGTACATAATCTGCACTGATTTCTGATTTCTCTGCTTTTTTTTTTTTTTTTTTTTTTTTTTATTTAACCACCATCCCTTCCCCCTCCTCCACTTCCCCCTCCTCCGTTACACCTTGTCAAGATGATTGAAACGACTTTAACAATAAATTGTTATATTTATTGAATTAAAAATCAGATTACAGATCAAATACAAAAAAGGCACATGTTTAGGCACTTGGTTATTATTTGTTTTTTTGTGTGTTTTTACTTTTTCTACTAGAGGAAACAAACAAAAACAAAAAGAAGAAGGTCTCACGCATGCACTCCTTCCAAAAACAAACACCCAAAGGAGTAAGAACATAAAGCCGACACTTTTAAATAATCTCTTGCTGGATCCCGCGAGGCCGTTTCCCTTTCTCCACGTTTGAAATAAGTAGCGAACACAAATGATTAGCGTATTACTAGAAAAAAAAAAAGAGACATTTGAATAAGGCACGTATTGTTTAAACCCTGGGACACGCGGTTCTTCTCTTCTCTTCTCTTCACCACGCCCTGGATCCATCTTAACAAAGCCGAAGTCTTGCACGAGATCCGGTCCGTGATTGGTCCAGAATCGGAATTCCCAAACTATAACACCTAGACGATTTACTGGCTCCGTTATAAAACACGACAGGATTAAGTGACGTGTGTCACTGTGTGTGGTCCTAGTGGCGCAAACACCCCCCCCCCGAAATACAACCAAAAAACCCCCCCGTGATTACTTAAGTTAATGCTGGTCTATTGAGCGATCGCAGATTACAGCGCAGGTCTAAAACGTACGGTGTAAATCTCAGTTGCTGGCCAGGGATTGGTGGATGGGCGGCTGGAAGCAGCGCACGTGCTCCACGGGCATGTTCTCGCCGTCCCCGGATTTCAGGTACTTGTTCAGAATGGCGAAGATCTCGTCGTTGACGACCTGGAACCTGCGGATGCGTTCCACCATTTTCTTTAAGGGCTGGATGAGGGGAAGAAAAAAAGAGATCAGAGTGAACGCGTATCGAGATGTGACGCCACAAGTCGGGGTCCAGGCTGGTCGGATTACTCGGGACGCGGCTTCTGATAAGAATGAAAGACACGTTCGAGATGGGAAAGTTACTGTAGCGAGAGGCGCTGTGACCCGTCCGCCATGATGAACGGTTCCCGATTGGTCAGGAGGTGATGATTCCTTTTCTATAACGACAGAAGCACGTCTACAGATCACAGGTACGCACGAGACGTTTACGGAAGCAGTCGGCGTTTGTGACGGAATTACCGTTTAAAGCTGCCGTAATTTTTCTTTGGGCGTTCCGCAACAGATAAAAAGTACGTGTCGTTCTTCAAAAAGTGACGAAATGTAATCGTCGGACGATTTTGTTGTCGTATAAGGGGAATAAGACACATCAGGACGCACTGCTATTGGAAAATAATCAACTCCGGCGTGGTACCGTATCGTCACACGACGTCGTCATGGGTTATTTTCCGGTAACGGTTCGCTCTGATCCGATCGGTCGAGCGGCGTTCCGAGAGCGCCTGTATTTCCTATAACCACACTGGGACGCCAATTTTAACGGAAACAACTTTAACAGGAACGCCAGCTAGCCGACATGCTATAAAGTGGGCGTGGCTTCTTCGGCGAATCGTTGCAGTGCCGATATTCGGTATGAACACACTTTATATTGCTTCATTTATTCCTCACCTCACGTGTAATAAATGAATATTAAAACGGAGGAACAGGGCGTTATTTAGCACCTACGCGATCTCGTGTCGGACTCACCACGCTCTTTATGATCTCGTCCTTGCCGTCGTGTTTCTGCACCTTGAGCAGGTGGTAGCTGAAGTCCAGGATGTCGAAGCGTCTCTGCTGCCCCAGCAGGGTGATGATCATGCAGCCGGCCCAGTTCAGCCCGTCGCCAAAACACTGCCTGGAGAACAGAAACAACTAGGCGTGATGGACCTGAGCGTAAAGTGCTCTCTCTAAACGAACACGCGATGACGGAATCCGTCACTCACTCCACGGTGAACTCGTGCGCGCCGACCGGGATGCAGTACACGAACTGCATGGCGCTCCACAGCCGGTGAAACTCCACGCACTCGTCCACGTGCATCACGCCGTTGCTAGGTAACGGGCCGCGCCATATGGGGTCGTCTAGGAAACCGCGGACGCGTGACAGGATGACCTCGAACATGGACAGTCCGCAGCACAGCCTCTCTTTGGTCAGCAGGTCGCCCTCGCGAGCGATGGCGATTTGCTAGCGAGAGATTTTGAAGCCATAAACAATAAGGTTAGATGAGGATATGAAACACTGTGCGTGTCATGAGGTTACAGGACATTAATCAGTCAACCACCAGGTGGCGTGGTGAAGTGGAGTAAAGCCAAGTTGATCGTTTTCCTATAACCGTACACCGAGTTTTATTCTGCTTCTACCGGGGCAGGTAACATCAACCGATCTGATATTTCTAATCAAGCTCAACGTGCACTTCCTCTCCACTTCCTGTACAAAAATAAATACATTTCTGAATCATTTTAATAGATTTTTAAATAAATCACCTGACGACAAATCAAAAACGACAGATGGACAGACGAAAAGGAAAAAGATGGATGGATGGATGGATGGATGGATGGATAAATACATGGATATATAGCCAGATGGGTGGGTGGTAGATGAATGGATGGATGGAGATAAATAGATAGACGGGTGGATAGACAGATACTTGGACAAATGTATTGATGGATGGATGGATGGAGTTAGATAAACAGATGGATGGGTGGAGGGATAGATGAATGGATAGATATAGCTATAGATGGATGGATAGACAGATAATTGGATAAATGGAGGGATAAATCTATAGATAGAGGGATGGACGGACAGATAGCATTTCCTGCTCTATTTAATGTACGCTCCTACGTCATTACTATGGCAACCAACGTGAATCTGAAAGCTACAGTCTAAATAAACCAATCGGAATTTAAAAATAGAATAAATCAAAGTAAATGATGGTGTGTGTGTGTGAGAGAGAGTGTGTGTGTGGGGTAGTGATTATCTGCCCACCTGTGGAGTCCCCAAACGCTCGATTAGAGGCACCAGGTGCAGCGCAGTGTATTTGGCCTCCAACCGCTTCATCTTGGCATCCAACCGCTCACCCTCTGTACACAGGAAAGGGGCGGGGCTTAGACAAGTTTCACAACTCTTCAATAGAATTTTATCACCACATCCTCATGCCAACCAGTCACACACACACACACACACACACACACGCACACGCACACACTCTAACCCGCCAGACCCCAGTGACCTACATCCATGTGTATTGTTCCAGTACCTTTGACGTGAATCCTGGGCAGAATGTTCTGGAAGGGTGCAGCGTGCAGCAGGTCACACACTTCCTCCTGAGACTGCAGAGGAACAGAAATATAACCAATAAAAACATTCTCATCAGCAGCATTATCATGTGACCAGTGTGAGAGTCCTGACTGATAAAACCCGCAAACAAACACCTCTTTGTGTGTCAGAGTGTGTGTGTGTGATTCATGCAAACTCAAACAGCGACACACACCAACCAAACCCGGGTGTGAGAAAGAGTGTGTTGCATCGCTCGCTTTAACGCTAACAACCACTCTGACAACGGAAAATAAGGGGCTTTGTGATGAAGGTCAGTAGGTGGAGCTGTGGCCAAAGATCACATGACCACAATACACACACTCAGCACGGGTCCAGAACAACCTCGCCTCCATGCCAGGGTTATTATAGTGTGTGTGTGTGAGTGTGAGTGAGAGAAAACAAAGATACAATTTTACAAGTAATATAAAACCAGAGAGAAAACAACAGGGTGTGAGTTTCTCGCTCTCTCTGTGTGTGTGTGTGTGTGTGTGTGTGTGTCTCTCTCTAGCTGTTTGTGTGTGTGTCTCTCTCTGTGTGTGTGTCTTTCTCTAGCTGTTTGTGTGTGTGTCTCTTTCTCTGTGTGTGTGTCTCTCTAGCTGTTTGTGTGTCTTTCTCTAGCTGTTTGTGTGTCTCTCTCTCTCTGTTTGTGTGTGTGTCTCTCTCTCTCTGTGTGTCTCTCTCTCTCTGTGTGTGTGTCTCTCTCTAGCTGTTTGTGTGTGTGTCTTTCTCTAGCTGTTTGTGTGTGTGTCTTTCTCTAGCTGTTTGTGTGTGTCTTTCTCTAGCTGTTTGTGTGTGTGTCTCTCTCTAGCTGTTTGTGTGTGTGTCTTTCTCTAGCTGTTTGTGTGTGTGTCTCTCTCTCTGTGTGTGTGTCTTTCTCTAGCTGTTTGTGTGTCTTTCTCTAGCTGTTTGTGTGTGTGTCTCTCTCTGTGTGTGTCTTTCTCTAGCTGTTTGTGTGTCTCTCTAGCTGTTTGTGTGTGTCTCTCTCTCTCTCTCTCTGTTTGTGTGTGTGTCTCTCTCTAGCTGTTTGTGTGTGTGTCTCTCTAGCTGTTTGTGTGTGTGTCTCTCTCTAGCTGTTTGTGTGTGTGTCTTTCTCTAGCTGTTTGTGTGTGTGTCTCTCTCTCTGTGTGTGTGTCTTTCTCTAGCTGTTTGTGTGTCTTTCTCTAGCTGTTTGTGTGTGTGTCTCTCTCTCTCTCTCTGTGTTTGTGTGTGTGTCTCTCTAGCTGTTTGTGTGTGTGTCTCTCTAGCTGTTTGTGTGTGTGTCTCTCTAGCTGTTTGTGTGTGTGTCTCTCTCTAGCTGTTTGTGTGTGTGTCTCTCTAGCTGTTTGTGTGTGTGTCTCTCTAGCTGTTTGTGTGTGTGTCTCTCTCTAGCTGTTTGTGTGTGTGTCTCTCTCTAGCTGTTTGTGTGTGTGTCTCTCTCTCTCTCTGTTTGTGTGTGTGTCTCTCTCTAGCTGTTTGTGTGTGTGTCTCTCTAGCTGTTTGTGTGTGTGTCTCTCTAGCTGTTTGTGTGTGTGTCTCTCTCTAGCTGTTTGTGTGTGTGTCTCTCTCTAGCTGTTTGTGTGTGTGTCTCTCTCGAGCTGTTTGTGTGTGTGTCTCTCTCGAGCTGTTTGTGTGTGTGTCTCTCTCGAGCTGTTTGTGTGTGTGTGTGTCTCTCTCTAGCTGTTTGTGTGTGTGTCTCTCTCTAGCTGTTTGTGTGTGTGTGTCTCTCTCTAGCTGTTTGTGTGTGTCTCTCTAGCTGTTTGTGTGTGTGTCTCTCTCTCTGTTTGTGTGTGTGTCTCTCTCTAGCTGTTTGTTTGTGTGTGTGTCTCTCTCTAGCTGTTTGTTTGTGTGTGTGTCTCTCTCTAGCTGTTTGTTTGTGTGTGTGTCTCTCTCTAGCTGTTTGTGTGTGTGTCTCTCTCTAGCTGTTTGTGTGTGTGTGTCTCTCTCTAGCTGTTTGTGTGTGTGTGTCTCTCTAGCTGTTTGTGTGTGTGTCTCTCTCTAGCTGTTTGTGTGTGTCTTTCTCTAGCTGTGTGTATCTCTCCCTAGCTGTTTGTGTGTGTCTCTCTCTGTGTATCTGTGTGCGCGCGTGTGTGTTTCTGTTCTACGTAGTTGCTGTTGAATATTTCAGTATCTTTGCCATTTTCTGCTTAATTTCATTATTTTCAAAGATAGTAATGTCCTTCAAGTTCACTGTGATGATTAGATTAGATTAGATATTAGCTGTTTTACTAAAGTATGACCAAAATTCAGGAATTCGCTCTCTCTCTATGTGAGCCTCTGTCTCTCCATGTCTATATCTGTGTGTGTGTGTGTGTGTGTGTGTGTGTGTTGGACGTACCAGGCTCTGTTCACTGAGCAGACAGAACAGCACGGCGTTGCCCACCTCCCTGAGGTTCTGGAAGCACACGGTCTTCAGCTCAGCGTACTCCACTATGTCCTTCAGCTGGTGGTGGAAGAACTCCAGGATCCCTGTAGCACAGGACAACCTCATTAACGTTACCTCACCACACACACACACACACACACACACACACACAGACAACCTCAACGTTTTATAGACAAACTAAACCAGTCACAGACCTGGAGATCCATACTCGTGGCGTGGCAGACGGCAGATCTTTGGCATCACCTCCATCAGAGTCCTCACATACTGCAGAATGGTGCCCTGGAGCTACGATGAAAACAAGATGTTACCTGAAACTCACCTGAGCTTCACTAGACATTCTTACTTAATAAGAGTAAAAACATCACACACAGCACCAGACCGGACGTGGTCCTTACCAGGCTCTTCACCACCTTCAGCAGCTCCTCCATCACCACGGCGATGCCCTGGTACCCCAGCAGTCTGCACATGGCCTTGATATGAGGAGGACCCACAAAGTTCCGGTAGAAGCCATATATACTACTGTATGCCAAGTTCAACGCCTGGGTGAGGAGAAAGAGTAACGAGGAGTTAGATTAGATTCTGATCAAGTCGGGTGTGTGTGTGTGTGTGTGTGTGTGTGTGACATATCAGTTACATCCAAAGATAAAAAACGTTCTGACCTTTGAGCCGTAGAGGTACTGAGGCTGAGCGTTGGGCGGTTTGTCTCTCTGGAACTCCTGGGAGAACGGCAGTACCGTACGAACAAACCTGACCATGAACATGCGCACACACACACACACGCACACGCACGCGCACACACACAGGGCAATCTGTTAAACGACCTTCTGCCATGACTAGAGACAACTGAATGCTTCTTACAGAAATGCATCGTTTATGTACAAATTATACTCTTCTTTTCAACCATTTCAGATCGACATCCACCCCTCATCCCTCCCTCCTTCCATCCATCCACCCCTCATCCCTCCCTCCTTCCATCCATCCACCCCTCATCCCTCCCTCCATCCCTCATCTCTCCAACCATCCAACCACCCATCCATCACTCTCTCCCTCCCTCCATCTATCCACCCATCTATCCCTCCCTCCATCCATCCAACCAACCACCCATCCATCACTCTCTCCCTCCACCCACCCCTCCATCCATCCAAACACCCATCACGCTCCCTCCATGCATCCACCCATCCACCCCTGCAACCACACACTCATCACTCTCCCTCCCTCCATCCAACCAGCCACCTATCCCTCCATTCCTCCCTCAATCTAACCACCCATCCATCACTCTCTCCCTCCACCCACCCATCCATCACTCTCTCCCTCCACCCACCCATCCATCCCTCCATCCACTCAGCATGCACACTTTGATGGCTCTGTCTGTAGCTCGCAAAGGCGAGCACATTAAACATCTGGTATTAAAGTACGAGTCTTTGTTCCCTCCATATTGGTCTGGGGGTGCGCAAACTTTCGCACAGAACAGACCGGCATACCTGTTGGTGGAGCCGTTGTAGCAGTAGTTGGGCAGGAAGTCGTAGTTGAGCTCCCAGAAGACGTGCAGCGTGATCCTGCCGTACGGAGCGGAGACGTTGTGGTTGGCCTCGCGGAACATGGCGTCCATGCTGTCCAGAGTGAGGAACTTACTCAGCAGCTTGTGGGTCATTCGGTTGATATCCAACAAACCCTCCAACTCCTGATGAGGCGAAGAGAGAGAGGGGGGGGGGACACAGACCCTCAGATGTCACGTCAAACAAACATGGCAGCTTGATGTGGACGAAAATGATCTGAAAATCGTCCTGGCGTGTTTGTTTGTTTGTTTGTTTACTTTTAAAGTTACGACGTTACAAAACAACCCTTTAGGCAGCATAAATATTCTATCTTTTCACCTCAGGTAACGTAACCGCCCATAGTTTTTACACGTTTCTAAGCAAGGCGCGTTATCGTCGACTCGTTTTCAAACGGTCCCCTGCACGATGCTACGTTTACACCGCCCCGAGTCGTGACTCGACTCGTCTTGGTTTACACAACTTTACAGAACGCACCACGATGGAGGTGAGGTCCTCGCTCTCGAAGCGATTAATCGCCAGCTCGAGGGACTTGTAGAGCGCAGTGGAGACTCGCTGAGTAATGAGACGGTTCAGGTCAATGGAACGACCCAAGAGCTGCAAGAAAACAAAAAAAAACCTCAGTTAAATGTAATACAGAGAGCATGCTAACACACACACACACACACACACACACACACACACACACACACACACTCAGCTCCCTAATACGTTTATCTTGATTTAAACCCACACCTGGACGTGTCTCTGCTTCAGCAGCGTCTCGTAGCGGTTGGACGGAGGCCATGAAATATTGGCACCCTGGTTTTTACATTCCGCCCGAAGTCTCTTATCCAGAAGCAAACTGCAGAGAAAACAGGAGGACACGGTTACTAAAACATACCAACACCTGTACTGTACACCTCAACGGCACACTGTTGTCCGAAATTACCCGGTACAACGAGGAACTCAACATCCAGTGCGTCTTTTTTTTTTTTTTTTTTTTTAAATTACGCTGCTTTCATTTAAAGTCTAAAATAATTCATTACTGAACACTGAAAAGGAGGGAAAAAAAATAAATAAATAAAAAAATAAATAAATGAATAAATAAATGAAATCTGCAAAATCTAAAAAAAACAAAAAAAAAACAAACCAAAAAAACAGCATTGCGTTTTTATTTTTAAAAAGAAACAATTTTATTCAACGTCTACAAAAATAAATAATTTAACACTGGGGGGTGAAAAAGGAACAAAAATAATATTTTACTATTTTAAAACCAATCAATCAGCTGCTTCCAGTTAGAGTACAATGGATACCCTAGCAACTGCCTAGTAACACTGTTAACAACCACCTGGGATGCCCTAGCAACTGCCAAGTAACACTCTAGCAAACCCCTAGCAACCACATGGGATGCCCTAGCAACCGCCCTGGGCAACCTGGCAAAGCCTTAGCAACAACCTCGGATACCCTTGCAACAGCCTAGCAACCACTTCACATACTCTAGTAATCGCCTAGCAACACCCGAGCAACCACCTGGGGTGAATGTTTGCCAAGTCTCTTTATTTTCACCGCAGATTAAAGTATTGGCACCCTTGGCCGCACAGGCAGACATTAACTATAAAAACCCGTGCTTCATTTTCAATAGTGATTAAAGTATTGGCACCCTCGGGCATGTATTATGGCATGGGCAGACATTAGGTAAAAGCTTACTCCTTTGATTTGTATTTTATATTCATATTTATTTAAGAATATGACATATACGGCATGTAGTCCTTTTTATAACGACGGTTTTGACGCGACTCGAGAAGGGACGCTGGATTGTGGCCTACGTGTAAAGCTCAACTCGACACGAGAAGAACGAGTCCGTTGTTATCAAACGGCCTTAATCCCTAGGACGTGGAGCAGAAGTGCGCATCAGTATCAGAAGACGAGTGGAACAAACACATTCCTGCACCTCGGCAGGCTCCAGTCAGTCCGTCTGAGGAATGTAGTTTGGACAGAGTTATGCAGAGGAGAAGTAAAAGCCTTGATCGTGTAGATAGAACTCACAGTACACGTGTAGGAGATATGTGCGTCAAATATCGATGAGGAGGTCGGCCTGATCTGGTGCGGTGTCTGCAGCCGTGTGTGCGTTAGAGAACATAAACGTCAATCTAAAAGGATAGGGAGACCTCTAGTGGCGCTAAGTGAGAAATCTGAATTCTCTCCAGATCCCGACCTCCATTATTGCTCAGGTTTGCCTTTCTAATAAAGTTTTCTTCTGATTCCACTAAGTTCTGGTGCACTAACATTAAAATACTGGCAACCTTTGTGTGAAAAACACTGCATTTAACCCTTTCAGGCCCACACTTATGGACGTCACAGAATGTCTCTGGCACATCTTTCAAGACAAAATCAAAAATTAAAGTGAAAAAAAAAATATATATATATATATATATATATATATATATATATATATTCATTTTTCCCCACAGATATTTTCTATCATTTTTTATCGGTTTAAAGTCACACTCCTGGTCAAAAGTTTGTGGACACTCGACTGAAACGTTCATGACGTTAAAAACCTTTTGCTCTGAAGGTGTGTGATTAAACGTGTGAAATCGGTGTCGAAGACAGAAATACAATCGTGCCGACGTGTTCGTTTCTTTCATTAGAAAACTAACATTTTATTTACAAGATATACATATTTAAACGGACGACTCGGAGAGAAATATTTCCCGAAACGCAGCCGATAAGAGTCCGGCGTCGGTGTGAACTCCTTTAATCCTGTTTAAAAAGCATCTCGGGGAAATTCCTCGAGAAATCCGGTGAGAAAAAACGCCAGGAATACATTTCTGCAAATTCCAGGAGAAGAGCGCGCCGACTCTGAAGATCTTAAAACATTAAATTATTCCGAAGTATTTGGGATTTTTTTAAACCCCCCCTTAATTCCCATAGTTCCGTTTGTGTTCCTCCAGAGTTTTGATGACTTCATTATTATTATTCTTAAATGCGGAAAGAAGAATAAAAATAAAGGATGACTTTTGACCGGTAGTGTATTTTAGACTTGCTTTCGAACAATTTTAGTTTAAACACACACAGTAAGACTTCTTTTTTGCAAGTATAACGTGTTCGTTTTTTTTTTTTTTTCCCTCGTCGTATTTCGCATAGACAAACCCATTTAAAAGTAATATTTATGATCGGAATTTCTATGATTTTAATTTTAAGTGATTTAAAAAAAAAGAAAAAGAAAAAAGAAAACGGAGGTGTTTTTAAATCCTTTACGCGTGAACGGGTTAGAACAACCTCGCCGTAGCGCACGAGTTTATTTCACTGTTATTTTTTTCCCATTATAAGTGAATCATGGGCAGATTTTCATTATTTGTGCTTCTCATGTCACATGATAAACCTCCACAGAAACACACACAGAGTCGGACACAGGATACGCCTCCTGCTTATCTTTTTCCACTTACCTTCCGGCCAGAACCTTGTAGTAGGCAAAAATTTGATCGGCGAGTTTGTAGACAAACTGGTCGAAGCAGAGGTTCACCTAAAGAGAAGAAGAAAAAACATCTCTCTGTGTCATCAAATCCATACGCTGAGGGGTTTTACTAATAAATAAAGACCAGATGCACCGGTGTGAAACCATTCAAAAAGACACCCTGAAGCTTCCTCTAATGCCGTTTGATTGTAGCGCTTAAAAATCTGCGGTGATTTCATTAAAGCATTAAATCGGGTTTGTAATAATAATAATAATAATAACAATACTAATATAACTGCAGGTTTGAGACGACGGGGTTACCTCAGCCTCGATCTCGTCGTAGAGGAACTGCTTCTTGAACTTGGTGAGAGCGTAGTGTGCGCTGTCGTTGTACAGGTCCAGAGAATACAGCACGTACCTGCGGAGGTTCGAGACGTCCTCAATAAAACGCACTGGCTCGGTTTTACCTCCTCAACTAATTAAACTCCAGAATTAAACTCCTCCCAGAGTTACTGTCATGACCCGTCTGACTGGATTTTTGGTATCGTGACATCCCTAAGCGATACTATAATAAATTGTCATGCCTTTTTATAAACAAACAAACAAACAAACAAACAAATAAATAAATAAAGCATCGACATTTTGATACATTTCTATTTTTTTTTTTTTTAAATTTGGAAGCCTGTGATGTACTTAATCTTTAAAAATGTCAAATTTGTTTTACAGATGAATTTCTTTTAATTCATAAAAATGACACATTGTTATAAACAAAAAATAAACTCTATATTTTATATATATATATAATAAATGTCTGACCAATTACGAATGTTCCCATCTTCACGTTTGGAGCTTTTTAGACGCAGCAGTGTTACTCACTCCATCATGGAGGCCTCTTTGACGTCCAGGATGTGGTCGGTGAGGATCCAGGGCACGGACATCTCAATGGGGAACTGGATACGGCGACCCATGGTGAGCTCCAGGAAGAACTCGCGGAACCACAGCTGGGACAGGTCACAGCACTGCTGCAGGGTCTCTGCGACAGCACACACACACACACACACACACACGCACGCACACACACACACACACACACACACCCTCCATTGACCTCTCGATCAGCTCTCTTAAAGTCCAACCAGCCGTATCTGATCCGACAGACGACCGGGTTCTTACCGCTGAAATTGAGCAGGTGAGTGTAAAAGAAGGATTCCCGGTGGAACCTCTCGATGTCCAGGATGGCCGGTCCTTCCAGGCCGCTGCGCAGCGTCTTCTTCGAGCCGCTCTTATCCGCTACCAGAGACTCCAGCATCGTCCTCACCATGTACAGCTGCGCAGGGAGGGGGATCGGATTAATAAGCGAAGCTCCGAGCGACCCGTCTGGACGCCGAGCGATGAATAAATTCCCGAGTAAAGAACACACCTGAGTGCTTGAAGGACCCACGGCGCGACGGGGCACTTTGATATCAAACCCTCCTTTGGGATCCTTCTCCCCTCGCAGGGCCGGGTCGTTATGGGGCTCTCGTCTCGTCTCCCAGTCGCAGATGGTCTTCCGGATGGCCTGGAGGACGCTGCAACAACAAATCAGTCACCTTCAAGAAGAACAAAGTCTTTAGTTTATTTATTTTCCGCACGAGGCTAAGCGGAAGCACGACGACGTCTCAGGGACGCCGGACACCCTGAACCCGGACAGCTGAAGGCCGGACCATGTTTTCTCCAGTTTGCGTGCTCGCTCTAGCCTCAGATCACGGTTCTCGCCCGACAGGATATCGTCCTCTGCTCAAGTTTCGACGTGTTGGGATGCTTTTCTGCTCAGCACGGCTGTAAAGAGTGCTTATTCGAGTCCCCGGAACTGGATGTGTTCCAGTTTTTCGCACCATTCTGTGCAAACTTAGGAGACTTTAGAGTGCAATCCCTGGAGGTGTTCCTAATAAATTGGCGGGCGAGTGTAGGTTATTTTTGTTTGTGTATTAAAAATATACCTTTGAGATTAAGGCTTTGAACACCTTTAAGAGGTTTTATTTTGTTACCTCACCCCACACACACACAAAGACACACACACACACACACCTCTGGATGACGTTCTTCTTCTTCTTGATTGCCTGGCGCAGCGGGTCGCGCAGTGTGACCTGGGCGAAGTCCTGCAGGGCGGCGTAGATGGTGTGGCGGATGGCGTGGTTAAACACACTCTCCATACGACCCATCAGCACCTGCAGCCCCTTTATCATGGCAATGACCTGGACCCAATCAGAACCAAACCCTCAGTCACTCAGAACCAGTGTTCTATCTGAATTACACTCTCACACACACACACACACTTTCGCCGTTATGCTTTTCAGAATCAGACACCGACCTCCACCAGAGCGAACTTCTCTTCACTGGTGTAGTTGTATCTGGTGGCTCGTTCATACTCCTCCGCGTTATCGGGACATTCCTTATTGGAATATTTGTCTGTCGGATGCACCAACTTCCACGAGTACTGCCAGAAAAGAAGTCATGTGTTTGAGAAACTGCGTAAGGAAGCGTAAAGCTTAAAGCCCTGACACTGGAGACTCCTTCCATAAATGTTACGTAAACACACTCACCACTTCCATGACTTGAGCACTCCACTGAGAGAGCAGCTGAAGGCCCTGCAAGGCCAGGTCACACAACTTCCTGTACTCGCCGTCCGTCTTCTGGGCCTCTTGGCGTCCTGATCCTGTCACCACCTTAACACGCGCACACACACACACACACACACACACACGCAAAATGAAGGAGAAAGAAAGTGACATTTATGGATAGATGGATGAAATTTGGGAAATTTCCCTTGGGAACCTCTTTCTACACACGCTGGGGAAAGGTTTGTTTACTTTTTTCCACCACTGCATGTCCAACCAATGACTGAAAGGGTTTTACGTGAGGGTTTTTACCCCTTCATGCACCACAGTCAGTCTTTACGATTTTTATTTGTTCTTTTAATTGTGTGAAAGCAAAGCAAACTAAATAGCAAAAAAAAAAACAATATCAACTTTCACACTGTTCTGGCAACCGAACTAAAAGGTGTAGATAGATGGATGGATAAATGGATGGGTGAATGTATAAATGGTTGGATAAATGGATGGGTGGATGGATGGATATATGGATGGATAAATGGGTGGATAAATAGGTGGATGGATAAATGGTTGGATAAATGGGTGGATGGATGGATAAATGGTTGGATAAATGGGTGGATGGATAAATGGTTGGATAAATGGATGGATGGATAAATGGTTGGATAAATGGATGGGTGGATGGATGGATAAATGGTTGGATGGATAAATGGGTGGATGGATGGATAAATGGTTGGATAAATGGATGAGTGGATGGATGGATAAATGGGTGGATGGATAAATGGTTGGACAAATGGATGGATGGATGGATGGATAAATGGGTGGATTTAATGGATGGATGGATGGATAAATGGGTGGATGGATGGATAAATGGGTGGATGGATGGATAAATGGAAGGGTGGATGGATAAATGGGTGGATGGATGGATGAATGGGTGGATGGATGGATAAATGGGTGGATGGATAAATGGGTGGATGGATAAATGGGTGGATGGATGGATGAATGGGTGGATGGATGGATAAATGGGTGGATGGATAAATGGGTGAAGGATGGATAAATGGAAGGGTGGATGGATAAATGGGTGGGTGGATGGATAAATGGGTGGATGGATAAATGGTTGGATGGATAAATGGGTGGATGGATGGATAAATGGAAGGGTGGATGGATAAATGGGTGGGTGGATGGATAAATGGGTGGATGGATAAATGGTTGGATGGATAAATGGGTGGATGGATGGATAAATGGAAGGGTGGATGGATAAATGGGTGGGTGGATGGATAAATGGGTGGATGGATAAATGGGTGGATAAATGGGTGGATGGATGGATAAATGGGTGGATGGATAAATGGGTGGATAAATGGGTGGGTGGATGGATAAATGGGTGGATGGATGGATAAATGGGTGGATGGATAAATGGGTGGATAAATGGGTGGGTGGATGGATAAATGGGTGGATGGATGGATAAATGGGTGGATGGATAAATGGGTGGATGGATGGATGAATGGGTGGATGGATGGATAAATGGGTGGATGGATAAATGGGTGAAGGATGGATAAATGGTTGGATGAATGGGTGGGTGGATGGATAAATAGGTGAAGGATGGATAAATGGTAGATGGATGGATAAATGGATGGATGAATGGATGGAGTACCAATACCGCAGTAAACTAAGTAAACAAAATAAGATGCAAGTAGCAAAATAAAGAAATAAATAACCCACACGTAGTTTGATTGAAGTGACCAGGAAGTGAACGTCAGCAGGTTGCATGACGCTTATAAAGAACTGAATAAATAAAAAATAACCCAATGTGAAGGAAGGAGAAAAAGCTCCCGTAGCGGCGTTGCGCTTAAATACCGCCCCTGAATAAAATTATCCAGGGTTCGAGCGCTTTCCTAACTTCCTACGAAGCTCTAATCACTTCACCAGCCACGATCCATCCATAATTATTCCTAGCAGTCCATTTCTGTTCCATTTGGCCTCTGAGGAGGAGCAGTAACAGCAACAAATAATAAGAACGTAAACGTGAGAACAGCTGACTTGAAATAATCAGGAGCTTGAATCAGAAAGGAAACAAGATGGCCGCCTGGTCGAGGAACACACCTCGCTGTTGCTGTAGCGAGCCAATTCGGAGATGAAGCGCATGTGATCCTCACGTATCTGAATCATCTGCTCACAGATATTATACTGAGGACTGCTGCCTGTAGATGTACAAGACCATCTGACACACACACACACACACACACACACACACACACAGAGTTCAAGTTAAAACAACATCTTAATACAGACTCAAATTCACTCACTGCTTTGTCTTTACGGAAAATTTCTGTTGAACGTAATAAAACCTTTTTTTTCTTTTACAATGTAAGGATTCTTTTTTTAAAATCACTCTCACATGATAAAACCTCTATCGTTTTGCGCATGAAAGCAGCATGGAACACGTTCCCGTGAACAGAAGCATTATCGCATCACAAAATGTCACGGCCAATCGGGTTCCGGTATGCAAATGACGGCCGCTTCAACCGGGAAAGGAGCGAAACGTGCAGCTGAGAATTTCTTGATGAGGGTCCAAACTGATGTGCTACGCTGTAACGACCTGCTAATCGTTGAGTCTGATCAGATTACGGTTTACGTCTTACCTGGACTTGTTTTCTTCGAAATGAGCGCTGGTCTTGATGTAACGGGACAGCTCGATCTGCATGTCCCCGAACAGCGGCACTACCTGCAGTTGCTGCGGTTCACAACGGAAAGAAAAAGGGAGGGTTCAAACGAAACACGACAACAAATCCTGCTGACCTGAACGCGCGATATTCACCTGGCGAAGGCGGGACAACTAAAACAGCAGAGTTTATATCTGATTATTTCTGTTTAATAGGAAAAAAGTAAATAAATCAACAGAAACACCTTATTTATTAAAGCAACATCGGCTGAGTAACGACTAATATATATATATATATATTTCACTTTATGTGTAATGAATCTAGAATATACGAAAGTTCCACCTTTTTTTAAATTAAATAACAGAAAAAATAAAAGAACTTTTCCATGATATTACATTTTTTTGAGATGCACCTGTATAATTTAATTAGTGTATTATTTTTATTATTATAAGTGTTAATATGATAATGTAGTTTAACGCACGGGTACACTGCATATCTGCTCAAAATGATCATTTGCACGTGTTATAATTTTATTTCGTAAATGTATATTTATTTAATAA
Source organism: Ictalurus punctatus (assembly GCF_001660625.3). Classification (NCBI taxonomy): domain Eukaryota; kingdom Metazoa; phylum Chordata; class Actinopteri; order Siluriformes; family Ictaluridae; genus Ictalurus; species Ictalurus punctatus. The sequence continues at coordinate 26,360,424 of NC_030426.2, read as the reverse complement.
TAGAAGTATCATCCAACTAAATCTTTCAGTATCATTTCAGCTGTCTTTTTTTTCCTCCCCCCGCACGACTGTTTTTGCCGGAGGTCTCTTCGTCACGCGACATGAAAAAAAACAACGTCTCTTAGGACCTAAAGGGAATATTTAGTGGACCACTTTCACTCCTCACACCTTGAAAAACTTGTCGATTTTGGTGAGGTTGATCCTCTTCTTGGCGTCCAGTTTGTAGATGTTGCTGTTGGTTCCATCCATCAGATACAACCCGAAGCCCATGACCTGAAAGGACGCAGGAATGACGGAGAACAATCACCACAATAAATTGAAAAAAGGAAATAAAGTGAATAAACGAACACGGTGCATTACTTTGAGCAGCATGTGCTTCTCGCTGGGCGTAAGGTACATCTTGTACTCGTAGTAGTCCACGCAGAGGTTGACGATATCAGCCAGGAGCTCTTCGTATCCATTAATCACCTCTAACTGCTGCTGGAGGGACTGAACCACACACACACACACACACACAGTTAACCACGCAGACAGGTAGAACATCAGTGCAGGGTAGAGGACGATCAATGCGCTGTGGTACCTGTGTGATCTTGTTGTGGTTGGCCAGGAACATGGATAAGTTCTGCGACTCCTGAATAGAAGACGGCTCGGACATTTTCCTCAGGAACTGCGCCGCTCTGTCAGAGACGGAGACAGAGACAAACTTCAATGCTTGGACCCCTTTATTGCCGAACCGAGCGCAATACACACGACACAATAAAGTCGAACAAAAACATTTGTGATTCTGACCGGTCGGAAGATATTTTCAATAACGTCAGCACATATTTGACGCGCTGGTTCCGATACGTTATCGTTTCCATAGTGACAAACTCGTCCACAGGGATGTGTACGGACGGACGCTCGAGATTTTTTAAAAAATCGTCGATGTGGTGAAGTTTTCTATAAGGAGACGATTATTTAACGTTGACAGAAGGAGTCTCCAGTGTCAGTGCCAGAGAATAGATTATTTCTTACAGTATATAGTGGCATCTACTGTTCGTTAGTGGTACTGTCACGCATTAATGCTACACATTATCGGTCTGATTGACACTTTGAGTCCTTTTCAGTTCCAAAATACAAAAATATCTATGGATTTTGTGCGAGTGTTACAAACGCGCACCGTTTGTAGGCCGAGTGGTCGTTCTTGACGCTGCACTTCATGTTCTTCAGCTCGTCCAGCACGGCAAACATGTTGATGAACTTTCCCAGGGTGAGCAGGTACGCCTCGGATACGAAGTCCTTCCTGCGCTCGGCGTGACACAGACGGCGCACCTCGCCGCAGAAGCGATCGATCGCCGTACGCTGGGAAAGTAAAGGGAACGCATCGCATCATTCGGTCCATCTGAAGCCCTTACACCACGAGATTCCTTTTAATGGTGCGCCATCACCACGACAACAACCCAACGTCAATGATCGTTACCTGGAAGTACATGAAGTTCATCAGCTTGGTGACCTCAGGCTCCAGCACCTCCACCGTCTTCTCGTAGATCTCCACTCTGTTGGGCTGCTCGTTGCACTTCACCTAAAAGAAGAAAGGAAATTTTTTTTTTTTTTAAACGTGAAAATGCAAAGTTAAAAGCTACAACTGACGTGAGCACCGTCTGTGTGCATGTTACCTGAGGGATGGCTCGGGAGCAGCTCCTCCAGGTGTAGAGCATCACAGCGTACTCCTGGCCCTCCTCCAACA
>NC_030426.2:26333698-26356198 GCF_001660625.3 Ictalurus punctatus | reverse complement strand
GGAAAAACTGCCTCTAAATCCAACACACTCATAAAATCCGAATCCTTTTCCCCTACAACACAGCAGACACGTAAAGTACATTTCTGCTTGTTTTTTCCACTATAAATAAACAGAGAAACACATTATTTTATTAAGAATATTTCGCCCTGTGTAAACAAACACAAACTTTTTTTTTTTGCTTTTCTTAACAAAGAAACCAACATAAATAAATTCATTTGTTTAAAGTATGTCGTTTTCCCATTACGTCCTGAACATCTTTTATTTGTTGTTTAAGTAAACAAACTCATTTTAGATTTAAATGATGATGTTTAAAGCTAGAACAGAACAAAACAAAAGCCATTTTTAAATCATCAAGTGTAGTGTTACTACCAGGGCTGCAACTCGCGAGTATTTTCATGAACGATTAATCGGGCAATTACTGTTCCATTTTTTTCATTTTATTTATGCCTTAGAGGACTCGGAGCTCCTTTTATCCACAATTACGCCACTGTTATCTTATAGACTAGTTGTTGCAGCTCAAAATTCTATTTTATACACACACATCTTTCTGTATGTATATATATATGTATGTGTGTGTGTGTGTGTGTGTGTGTGTGTGTTACCTGGTAGATGAGTGATGAGGGCAGGGGCTCGATGCATGGCTGCTGGTCTGGAAGTGGAAGATCCTCCAGCAACTCCACGTTGGACAGAGCGTCCTCCAGAGACACCGGGGTCGTCATGATTCTACACAAAGAAATGAAAAATAAACAACAACAACAACAACAACATCACTGATAATAATAATAATAATAATAATTTCCCCCGTCTCTAATAACGAAATGACGCAAATCGAAGCGGCAGCATTCCTGTTACGACGAAGCCCTGACACCGGAGACTCCTTCCACGAAGCGAAGTGTCCGCCGTACACGTACCTGTTGCTATGGAAACGATCATCAGAACGAGCTCGTTAATGATAACAGTGATAGTAATAAACGTGCACTAGCTGCCGTTATAGAGGACGCGTTAAGTCAGGACGGTTAGAGCTACGGGCGGCCGCGAGCACGGGCGGAGCCGCTTGTTTTGCACCGCGTTACTCTGTGAACGCCTGTAATCACCAGGTGCAGAGAGATTACCGCCATTCTTTACCCTCAGGCAACGCAGGACTCCAGCGCTGTGCTGTCAGACATCTACACTTTCGTCCTGAAACCGTCTCACTTCCTCATTCGCGGCTAAGAATAGCTCTACGTGCGAGCGACGAACCCAAAAGCAACTCGCTCGTAAAAGGGGTTTAACGAGGGAAAAGATCAGCGTCGAATCAAAAACGATTATTCTTATTAGCTTTACTGTAAACGACCCGCGGGTGTCAGATGGACGCCAGTCATAAAGGGTGACTAAAAAAGTAGTGAAGAAAAAAAGAGAGAAAAAAAAAGGAAGCAGCTCTTGGGTTGTGTTCCTCAAAAAAAAAAAAAAAAAAGCAAGTACACACTCGCATCTCATGTCGAACCGTAACAAAACACACCCCTCCCTGCAAAACCATCCAAATCTCTACGAATAAACGGTAAATAAACGCAGCTCTCGTGTGTGTACATGTGTGCGTGTATATATATATATATATATATATATATATATATATATATATATATATATATAAAAAGACTTTCTAAACGGAAGATATTTTAGAGTGTGTCGAGGGCGTCCGAGCTCACTTTAGGCTTTACTTTGCAGTTGAGTTTTTTTTAAAAAAAAGGAAGTTTAGTAACAGAACCTCTCCACAGGCTCTGCAGGTCCGGTCACGCAGGCCATGGCGCAGCGACACGCACCGCAGGAGCTTTACTGCGCAACATTCAATACAGACATATTAAAGGGGCAATAGCTGATTTTCTGAAACTCCTCTGTTGTACAAATAACCATGAAGATACGAAAAACACGATAAAACAAAAACAATGGATTAATCCACGGCGTCAGCAAAAGCGTATAAAGTCACGGAGAAAACCCGTTTGGAAGAACGGACTTCCGGTCCGGAATGCTCGTTTGGGTTTGGACACGAAAAAGGCCGACGAAGATACCGGGGAGGGGGCGGAGTTTCGTAAAAATGGCCGGGAACCATTCAAATGTCAAACTGATTAGAAAGGGGAAAAAAAGACAGTAAAGGAAATCGCATTATAAAATCATCACTACGCTTATATTACTGACGAGGCTTTACGCTGTACGGTTTTGGCCTCGAGTTTTCTTTCCTATCGCAGGAAAAACGGCCGACGGTTGCGATTGGCCGTCTTGGATTTATTTACACGGGAAAACGTGCGGCGTCTGTCACGGGAGCGCTTGAGAAGTGTCCGCCGTCATCATACGGCACGAGAGCGGCCTCTAGAGGCGAAATAAAAACTACGACCAGTTTTGTCACGTTAACATGAAGTGTTTTTTTGATTCGTTTTGGACGTCTCTGTTTTTATTTCGTATTCCGAGCGTCACTTTCGGGGTCTGGTTTGGATGTATATGTTTTATTTACTTTAACGTTTATTAATAGTTAATATATATTAACGTTTATATATTTATTTCATTTAAAAAAAAAACAAAAAACGTACAGTTTATTAGTGTAATGAAGCTCAGCGATGTTTTACTTCGAGCGTTATGTTTCCATCCAGCTTCGATTTTAAAAACTATCGCTCGATTAATCAGTTATCGGCAGGTGAGGACCGCCCCACTTAGTCGTCGGTATCGGTGAAATCCAACATCGCTCCGCCTCTAGCTCGTAGCACTAGTTAACGGACAAAAAAAAAAAAGAACGGTGTTCTTTAATCGCGAGTCTACCGTCAGAGGATCTTCGTAGATTTATCCGACACGCCGACTGTTACAGAATTCGGACGAGGTTTTCATCTCGAAACAAAGGCACAGCCGTTATATTTACTAACTCTGTGACTGAAACTTTAAGGAGAATTAAAGTAAGATGACGTCAATGCGGCGGCGCGCCCCTGACGCCGGCACGTAAACATCCGTAAACACCACCGCCGTCACGGATACGAAATACTTATCATCTCCACTTTGAAATTTCCGCTGGGTGTCGCATCAGATGGAAAAAGCTTCTCGTATGCTGTTTACAGCACACACACACACACACACACGCATTTTGAGAGAATTTCCTCCAGCATTTTCACACGTTTCTCCCACACACGCACCGAGAGCGTCTAGCGCTTCAACACGCGCTCAGATGCAACACGTTCACGAGCTGAGATCACTTCTAACACTTCTGCTCAGTTTCAGTTCGGTCTGAGCAGATTTAACACCATACAGATTCAGACACATATTTCCTGAGGAGGGGGCGGTGCTGAAAGCGCACTCGCAAAACTAAATAAAACCCCAAAAAAAAAAAAAAAAAAGGTCTTGTACTCAACCTCACCGCGCTAGCAGGCCGGAATAAATCGACGCGTTAAAGACTGCAGCATTTTTGCGAACTGTCTCCAGAAAACCCAGAAGGCACCACACTCCGGGTTAGTCCGGCATCTCGAAACAGAAACAACAAACGCCCTGATTAAAGGGCACGACTGGGATCGGTCACTTCCTGCCATTTTCGCCGAACACGGCAAACGTCAAAGTGTCTTCACAGTCCGTTCACATTACAGCAAAGAGGAGCACTTCCTGTTTCTTAAACTTATTTTTCAAAACAGATGTAGTCATGGACGCAAACGTGCTTCGGAGGTCATTCGGAGACCGTAAGAGCGCTCTCGTAAGTCCGAGTCTGAATCGGAGCAAAACTCTTACTCCGTGAGGCGCGCGATTGAGTCCTTTGGTGACTAGACGTCGACCGATCGATTCGGTTCCGAGTGACATTTACGATTTCTGGAGCTATCGGTGATCGGCACTGAACGGCGTCACGGCGATCGAGTCTCCCGGTCGCTGAGAAGGGTCTGCGGCACGAGAGCGGCCTCTAGAGGCGAAATAACAAACCATCACTGACCAATTTTGTCGAGTTATTTGCAGTGTTTTTTTGATTCATTTCCTCTGTTTTTTTTGGAGCGTTACGCTTTGCTTCAGTTTGGATGTACATCTTATATTAACTTTCATAATTACTAACATTAATATATTCATTCCACTTAAAAAAAGTACGGTACTGATTATTAGTGTAATGAAGCTCAGCGAGGTTTTACTTCGAGCGTTATGTTTCCATCCGGCTTCGATTTTAAAATCTATCGCTCGATTAATCGGTCACCGGCAGGTAAGGACCGCCCGACTCATCATCGGTATCGGTGAAATCCACTACAGCGCCACACGACATGCCTGATTCACTTCCTGACAAACTGCATCGGAAAGAGAGAAGGAAAAACACACCGGGGTTAGACTCGCTATACCATACGGAAAGAAAGCACGCGGCGTTAAAGTCGGTACGAAAAATTTAAACCCACACGCACGTCTTTATACGAGATGTACTGCCGTGTCGGTTCTCGAACCGACTCACGAATCGACTCGGTGCCGATTAGAACGTGATTCTTTTAAGCCAAGCTCCTTTTACGCGTTTATACTGCGCTTTATAGCGATGCGATATCGTTTCTATAGTAACAGCTCAGAGCTGACAGGGGCGTGTCAGGAGACGTCGATGTAACATTTAGGGAAGGAGTCTCCAGTGTCAGAGGTTCATTTAAAAATAAATAATAAATAAATAAATAAATAAAACACCTCAGAGCAGTTCAGGAAGTACCCATTAACACTATTCATTTTAATTTCTCTGGTTTTTAACTCCTGGATTTGTTTCACACTGATTTATTACGTTTTAATTGGAATTTATGGACTTTTAATCACAAACTTAAAAGACTTTTACGTGCTTAAAAAAGGAAAATGAAGTCAGAAAGCTGAGTATTTTTCGACAGATAAGTGTTTTAAATCCAGTTTGAGCTGAGCACGCACACAGCCGGTTATATAAAACGAACTGAAATGTATTTTTAATAAAGTTCTGAGTGAAAAGATTCAGTTTTCGGGTCGTTATTCTGTGTGTTTGAGCCAGTGTGGAATCTGTGAACTCCAGGCCTAGCGTTAGCTCCGAGCTCTACAAACAGGAAAAGTGTGCATTAAACTCGTCTATTTTTCTCTTCGTTTACAACCAAAAACACTCAGTTTGACGTATTTTTTTTAACAAAACTCGACGAGGGAACAAAGTCTGGCCAAACACACAAGACAACACCCAAAGTCGAGCTAGCAAAACTTTTTTTTTTTTCCTTCGGGCTGCTAAAACAAGTCAGATACCCACCCTTGATTTTTTTTCCAAGGGATAAACCGATGAAGTCCCGGTGAATTAAATCTCCATTTGTCGAAGTCACGGCGAAGACAGAAGTCTTAACTGGAGTAAATATTATCCCCCGAGGCCTCGGGGTTTTATTTATCAGAAAACTTTGCTGTAAAACGCGATGAAATCCTGCCTTTCCGCCTCTGAGGCGACACACAGGCGGCCGTCGGGAGGAGTTCCCGTTTCTCTACAGGAAAACTCGACAGGAAACTCCGCCGCCATTTTGTACAACGGCCACAAGAGGGCGCCATTTTAGAGCGCTGCCGCCACCAGAGGACGCCATTTTACACTTTATTAATTAACCACTGGCAAAAAATAAATAAATAAAAAAATTAGGATTCGTTATTTTTCGTGTAATTCACGGATAAAGTCAAAAAAAAATTTAATACTTCGATAATATGTAAAGACAAAACACCAATTATTAGTGTTATTTCATTCTTCAATATTATATCCCACTTTCATTGACTAATTCTGGCATATATAGAGCAGCAGTCGAAACGATTCAAAGCAGGTTTATTAATCAGGCTGTTTGCGATGAACAAATCAAACAAAAGCGACTGAAATAGTTCAACACGACGAGTGATTTCTCCAGTTTCAACATTATTCATCCCCCAAATAGAATCCCTCACAGCAGCACAAATATGCAAAACAGGTGTTGTCTCAAGCACACCTGATGCTAAACTAATCAAGGGCTTCATTAGTTGCATCAGGTTTGGAAGAAAATGTATGAAATTCCTGGACGGGGCAGAAAAAGGAAGCCATCAACGGCTGCAAGCAGATTTGTGAGAAGGCAGGTTGTGAAAACCCCTGGAGTGACTGTAAAAGACCTGCAGCGAGACCTGGTGTAACAGACACTGAGGTTTCAGTGAGCACAGTAAGGAGCGTACTAAACGCAGAAGGTTCCCATGCCAGAACTCCAAGACGTTCACCGCTACTGACCCAAAAGCACAAGAAAATCACTCAGAATCATATAAATAATCCACAGAAGTTTGGGGATTCTGTTCGGCGGAGCGATGAAACAAAACTGGAACTTTTCAGCACGATGGATCAGCGGTACGTCTGGAGGAAGAAGAATGAAGAAAGTACACTCTGTCCACAGTCGAGCATGGTGGAGGCTCGGTGATGCTCTGCGGCTGCTTTGCGTCCTCTGGCACTGGAAACCTGCAGCGTGTGGAAGGAGAGATGGATTCATTGAAGCATCAGGAAATCCTAGGAGGAAACCTCATGCCGTCTGTGAGGAAACTGAAGCTTGGTCGTCGTCGGACTTTCCAACAGGACAACGATCCCAAGCGTACCTCAAATTCCACCGAGGCTTGGATGCAGAAGAAGTCCTGGAAGATTCTACAGGGCCATCACGGTCACCTGACTCAAACCCCATAGAGAATCTCTGGTGGGATCTGAAGAAGACGGTCGCAGCACGCAAACAAGAATATTACTGACCTGGAGGCCATCGCTCATGAGGAACGGGAGAAGATCCTCAGGAACGCTGCAGAAGCTCTGCATCTTGTCTGCAGCAGGTCATAACAGGAAAAGGAGCTCCACTAAATACTAAAGCTGCTCTCCATGAAGGGGGGGAAATAATTTTGTAACTGGAGAGATCATTATAAGTTGCATTTGCAGTTGAATTTGGGGAAACCCCTCGAAGCATCCGTTGTGTCGAACTATTTAAAGTGCTTGTGTTTGATCTGTTCATCGCAAACAGCTGAAAGTCTGTACATTTTGACAAGGAACCTGATTTGCACTGGGGGGTGAATACTTCTGATTGCAACTGTACAGGGAAAATAAGGAGCTAAATACATCAGTGAACATATAAAAATGATGTCTTGATCGATGTTGTGCTAAAAGAAAAACCCACAATAATGTGAGATAATCATGAGCGTTTACACAAATACTGAGGAATGTCACAGGTTCACATTAATAACCCATTTATTGTGCATCAACATCAATAAAGCCAGAAATAAAGAATTAACTGATGTACATATGTATACACATACACTCGTTATAAAACACCTCGACGCCACTCTACGTCATGCTGCCAGCGTATTAAAATGTTTTCTGTTGCTGTTTTAAATTTCAAACACGTTCCACGGCTTGAAAAAAATGTGATGGACAAAGAGAACAAACTTCTCCGTGCAGGGATGAGACACATTTCACCGCTGAAGAAACTCCGTCATGTGATTGCTCACTTCCTCATGTGGGATATTGACTCAGACGTTTCTACACACTGACAGAGGAACACACAGCACACGGGCAGTGCTATAGCGCCGCCCTGGGGGTGAGACGTGGTCTAACACTGCTCAAAGCCTGCCATCAGAGACAGAGCGAGAGACTCCACTGGAAAAAGAACAGGAGGGGATTAATGGATATAAAACCGAGTTAAGGCTGAAGACACACACACACACACACACACACACACACACACACACACATATACATACATACATACATATATATATATATAGAAGTTAAAATGTACAAATCTGTAAACACATTTATTTGCATTTGTAAGTTTTTTTCAGTTTAGTATAATTAAATTTTGTATTATTCACTTATTCATAATTATTTATTGTACTGCATGGCTTGAATTTCTGTGCAAGAGTTAAAACAAAATTTCATAATGATCAGGTTTAGAAAATTCAAATTTAATCCAGCGCAAATCTTCAGGTTCAAATGAACTAAAACACCTCATCATCGGCTAAAATGACATTTAAAATGCTTTAAAAAGGTGTATCTGAATTTGAAATTAATAGGGCCAACAAAATTTGAATTCTACACCTGATTAATATCAAAGAAAATCAGATTTATTTATTTATTATTATTATTATTAGAACACCTGACTACTTTTCTAATATGTGAAATCAGAATTTTCTACACCTGGTAATTATAAAATGAAATATGAATTGTCTACCCCTAATTACTATAGAGCTGAATTAGAATTGTCTACCCCTAATTACTATAGAGCTGAATTAGAATTGTCTACCCCTAATTACTATAGAGCTGAATTAGAATTGTCTACCCCTAATTACTATAGAGCTGAATTAGAATTGTATACACCTAATTACTATAGAACTGAATTAGAATTGTCTACCCCTAATTACTATAGAACTGAATTAGAATTGTCTACCCCTAATTACTATAGAGCTGAATTAGAATTGTCTACCCCTGATTACTATAGAACTGAATTAGAATTGTCTACCCCTAATTACTATAGAACTGAATTAGAATTGTCTACCCCTAATTACTATAGAACTGAATTAGAATTGTCTACCCCTAATTACTATAGAGCTGAATTAGAATTGTCTACCCCTAATTACTATAGAGCTGAATTAGAATTGTCTACCCCTAATTACTATAGAGCTGAATTAGAATTGTCTACCCCTAATTACTATAGAGCTGAATTAGAATTGTCTACCCCTAATTACTATAGAGCTGAATTAGAATTGTCTACCCCTAATTACTATAGAGCTGAATTAGAATTGTCTACCCCTAATTACTATAGAGCTGAATTAGAATTGTCTACCCCTAATTACTATAGAACTGAATTAGAATTGTCTACCCCTAATTACTATAGAACTGAATTAGAATTGTCTACCCCTAATTACTATAGAGCTGGATTAGAATTGTCTACCCCTAATTACTATAGAGCTGGATTAGAATTGTCTACCCCTAATTACTATAGAGCTGAATTAGAATTGTATACCCCTAATTACTATAGAACTGAATTAGAATTGTCTACCCCTAATTACTATAGAGCTGAATTAGAATTGTATACCCCTAATTACTATAGAACTGAATTAGAATTGTCTACCCCTAATTACTATAGAACTGAATTAGAATTGTATATCCCTAATTACTATAGAACTGAATTAGAATTGTATATCCCTAATTACTATAGAACTGAATTAGAATTGTCTACCCCTAATTACTATAGAACTGAATTAGAATTGTCTACCCCTAATTACTATAGAGCTGAATTAGAATTGTATACCCCTAATTACTATAGAGCTGAATTAGAATTGTCTACCCCTAATTACTATAGAACTGAATTAGAATTGTATACCCCTAATTACTATAGAGCTGAATTAGAATTGTCTACCCCTAATTACTATAGAGCTGAATTAGAATTGTCTACCCCTAATTACTATAGAGCTGAATTAGAATTGTCTACCCCTAATTACTATAGAGCTGGATTAGAATTGTATATCCCTAATTACTATAGAACTGAATTAGAATTGTCTACCCCTAATTACTATAGAACTGAATTAGAATTGTCTACCCCTAATTACTATAGAACTGAATTAGAATTGTCTACCCCTAATTACTATAGAGCTGAATTAGAATTGTCTACCCCTAATTACTATAGAACTGAATTAGAATTGTCTACCCCTAATTACTATAGAACTGAATTAGAATTGTCTACCCCTAATTACTATAGAACTGAATTAGAATTGTCTACCCCTAATTACTATAGAACTGAATTAGAATTGTCTACCCCTAATTACTATAGAACTGAATTAGAATTGTCTACCCCTAATTACTATAGAACTGAATTAGAATTGTCTACCCCTAATTACTATAGAACTGAATTAGAATTGTCTACCCCTAATTACTATAGAGCTGAATTAGAATTGTCTACCCCTAATTACTATAGAACTGAATTAGAATTGTCTACCCCTAATTACTATAGAACTGAATTAGAATTGTCTACCCCTAATTACTATAGAGCTGAATTAGAATTGTCTACCCCTAATTACTATAGAACTGAATTAGAATTGTCTACCCCTAATTACTATAGAACTGAATTAGAATTGTCTACCCCTGATTACTATAGAGCTGAATTAGAATTGTCTACCCCTAATTACTATAGAACTGAATTAGAATTGTCTACCCCTAATTACTATAGAGCTGAATTAGAATTGTATATCCCTAATTACTATAGAGCTGAATTAGAATTGTCTACCCCTGATTACTATAGAGCTGAATTAGAATTGTCTACCCCTAATTACTATAGAACTGAATTAGAATTGTCTACCCCTAATTACTATAGAGCTGAATTAGAATTGTATACACCTAATTACTATAGAGCTGAATTAGAATTGTCTACCCCTAATTACTATAGAACTGAATTAGAATTGTCTACCCCTAATTACTATAGAACTGAATTAGAATTGTCTACCCCTGATTACTATAGAACTGAATTAGAATTGTCTACCCCTAATTACTATAGAGCTGAATTAGAATTGTCTACCCCTAATTACTATAGAGCTGAATTAGAATTGTCTACCCCTAATTACTATAGAACTGAATTAGAATTGTCTACCCCTAATTACTATAGAACTAAATTAGAATTGTCTACCCCTAATTACTATAGAGCTGAATTAGAATTGTCTACCCCTAATTACTATAGAGCTGAATTAGAATTGTCTACCCCTAATTACTATAGAACTGAATTAGAATTGTCTACCCATTGAAACGCATCAGTTACTCATTAAAGAGGAAGCGGCTGAAACTCACGATGAGGAAACGATCCTCTGCACACGGCTTTATTCAGAATGGTCACCAAGAACATGTGACAGTTCTTAAAATCCGACTCCATTTTGTCGATGGATTCAATCCTGAAAGACAAGAAAAGCAGTATGACGTCTGAACGCGTCGTTCCACAGCAGTATGATACGTTAATATCTTTTATTAAAGTGGGCTTGGAGCATCTCTACACCCTTACCCCTCTTAAAAATACCCGGAGCTATGAATATGCATGAACATGCAAATTAGAAACATCGATCTTATGGAATCTCAATTTACACCACAATCTCAGTGAATGTGTTTCAGCGTAACCATGACGACCATTCGTTTTTGCTCGTCATGGGTGATCGTTAGCTAAATTCACAACAACAACAAAAAAGTTTAAAAATAAATAACATCGTCTTCTAATTTGCATATCGGGCACGATCGATACCTTTATGGGGATTAATACAGAAATGTGGGAAAATTCTGTCTTGAAATGGAAAGCTGTCCAAGTGTGACTCAAACACCTACAAGTATATAATAACAAGAATAAGGCGCACAAGAGAAACCGTCAAGTTTTTGTAACGTGAGCGTTTCAGATATATTACAACTTACTTCCATGCTCCGAAGCCGGCCTGCCATCGGTCAGAGAAGATGAGAACCAGATTAAGCACCTTCATGATTGCCTCCTTGACAAAACTCACCTGAAAGCACAAACTAGCCTTCATCACGCGTGTAAGTTTAACGAACGAGACGTCAGACTCCGGGAGGAATAAAACACCCGGGGGACGTGCTCTTACAGGAAAATAATCAACAGCGTGGTTTAAACTATAGATGTTGGCACATGAGATGCCGCTGTCGGTCAAGTGATCCGACACGCCCACGCGGTTTTCATACGGCGCTGCATTTATAGAGTACGCGAGTGTGCGACGTACCTTTTCTCTGAGAAGGCAGCGGTCATGGATAGTGGACAGATATCTGTAATGGATCTTTATGAGCTGGTCCAAATCTTTTGCCTCCTGCACCTGGTGTTGAAATTCCAAGCCCGTGCTGTGTAAGATCTGAACATAGATGGACAAAGGCAAGACGTGTCCGTGTTTAATATCCAACAAGCGAGGAGTCGGATACAAATCCACTCGAACCAAGAAGAAGAAGAAGAAGAAAGAAAAGACCCCCACCCTGGTCATGATGTAGTTGTGGAGACTGTTGACGAAATGCATTAGCTTGACCCTCAGGAGAAACATCCTGTGGATCTGCTGGTGTATCGGCTCCTCGGCGGCGTGCTCTTCGGGCGGACTCGCGTCGTGCCGTTTCGCGGCCACCGTCAAATCTGTCAGAGATGAAACATCACGTTTGGACATTTTTGGCAGCCGTAACCACTTTCGCACGGGAATTCATCAGAATTAAAGCAGGGAGGAGCTTAGAGTCGAGATCCCGACGTAGCGATCGACAGTAACGGCGGCTCGGACATAACGGATACGTTATCGTTTCTATAGTAACAGCTCGTTCACGGGGGCTCGTACGCCAGACGGCCCACGTAAACGTTCTCTGTGAAGAGATCTTTATTTATTTTGCTTATAGCTGCTTATGTAATTTAAGTAAGAACTGGAAAACCTCGAGGGAATTACTGGTGGTATAAGTGACATAAACAAATATCTTTCGGCCTGCTGCTGGAGATATCATGCTTCATGCTTGCGATTCTCGACGTGAACGCGACGTCAATAAACGACAAACATAAAGGAACATTTTCAGCCCTTCTGAAATCATTTCGAGGATGAAATTCTCCCGCAGCTGAATAGTGCGCTCCGGGACACGTCTTAGAGACTTAGACGCAGAGTAGAAATCTGACGCGGTTAATATTAATAAACAAATATTAATAAATACGTTTTTGTCATTCTTTTCGAGTCATATCCTGCACTAGGATAACGTACGCCGATGATGTCCCGGGTGTCGCACGACGACCATCCGTCGAATGGAAAACGATCACGTGATCATCACTCACCGCTGAATCTCAGCGTGTCCAGACTGTACTTGGCCCATTTTATTTGTAGAAGCAGAAGGAAGACCTGATTGTAGATTTTCTGACACTCGGAACTGATGACGATATCGACAGGCCACGGAACCTGGCGAGCCGACACAGAGAAATGAATTAATGATCAGTAGTAGTTAACTCTCCCGCTGAAAAATGCTCGTCGGGTTACCTTATAACTCAGCGTCAGACCATCGAGATTATTGATCGGCTGTTTTTTCTTCGCGGGATCGATCGCCTCCAGAAAGATCGACAATCTGCGAAAACGTCGACGTGAGACCGACACAAAACCATAACGTTAACCAAATCTGCAGGTCCGTGTTGGCGCATTACCTGCTGCTGTCCTCCGGGTGGCGCTGTCCCACAGCCTCCTGCAGCTGCACGTTGAGGAACGCCAGCTGCTGCCAGCTCTCCTTCTCCAGGACCTTGTCGAAGATCGCGGTGTAGAAGTCATACATGGTGTCCCCTGCCTCCAACAGGAAATAGTTTCTCATGGCCTGGAGGTATCCCAGGAGTCTGCGCGAGAGGAAAGGAATCGATTCGCTCTGTTAATGAGATAATCGCGTGAACAACTTTTATTAGGTGTTGCACACGACACACGGCGATCGATGAAGACTGGCCGGTAGCCCCGCCCTCGAGAGCGTTACGTTCTCTGATCCCTAAACAGACGGAATCGCACCTGTAGTCCTTTTTCAGGGTTCTCATGAGATTCCCGCAGCACTCGACGTATCTCCGCTCGATGTGTGGATACAGGCAGGAGCGCAGGGTCAGCTCGAACGTCTGACACGTCACCGACTCGGACGAGCGGTCCACCATCACGTCGGCGCCGGAGAACTTCTCGTGGAAGTCTTTCTGCTCGAAATACAACCTGTGGGAAGAAACCCGGCGCGACGTCTTTAGCCTTCATCACAACCACAAATTTAAACGAAAAGATGAAACGATTCGATTTTTACATCAACATTAATACAAAGTAAAAAACAGCCGGTGTGTTTATTAGTCGGTTAACAGAGACGTAAAAACGTATTTTTTCAAATGACTTATTAAGCGTATCTGAATACTTCGGGATAGATGAAGTCTTTTCTATCTTCTCTATTATAGCGCGTTTTCTTTGATGTATTTGTCCGATTCAATTTTATGCGTTGGTCCCAAAACGCTGACTACCATCCCGTCCTGCTCTGCTGCTCTGATCACCTGGCAAAGTTGATGGCCAACAGCGGGTCATGGATGTCATCCAGTTCCAGGTGACGCGCCACGATGGACTGCATCTTAATAAGGCTCCTCTTGGTGGCTTGTTGCTCGGTTACCGTATCCGTGGGGGAATCCTCTCCACGGCGTAGACGTGTCTGTACTGACTCCAGGAAGAGCGTGTACAGACTCTTCCTCTCTGCATCTGAGATAGATAGACAGATGGATAGAGAGCGAGAGAGAGAGAAACACATCAATAAAACACTTAATAAACCTAACCAAAAGTCCGTCCGTCGCGAACTACAACCGAACGTTAAACGTTACACCAAGGCTCCAATTTTCACTCCAAAACTCTGCTGGTGTAATCGTAAACCCTCTCCCGTCACTCCTCAACCCGGGACCTGCGTAAACCTGACGCGGGTTAAATCACAGCTCCGTCACCTCTGGAGGAACCGTCGGCCTGCTCGGCTTCTTTACGTTCCAGGTTCTTGAGCAGCTGCATGGATTTCCCCGCCATGATGATCTGCTTCAGGACGGGTTTGAGGAAGGACACCATGGTGTGCTGTCTGCTGCTGGAGCTCTGATCTCCTCCCGAGCTGCCGCTGGCCGTGTCGCTCAGCCTCTCCTCGCTGTCCACCGCCTCGGACACGCTGTACAGGGTGTAGGTGGCGTACCAGAAGTCCCTGTGGTTCACCGCTACGTCCTTGTTCCTGACGCACGCACACACGTGTGGAAAAGCAGGGATATACCAGGTCACTTCACGTTACTGACTTCCGTGAGAGAGATCTGTGATTTATGTATTAATTGACTTATTTATTTATTTTTGTTCCAGTGGTGTAAACCAAACCCTTAAGAAATGTTATTATAACGCTCTTAACTAGTCACTGGAGTTGAACGAGTGCAATCCAAACCTGTGAGCGGAAAGCGAATAAAAATCTCTACGGTGTCAGGATGTGGCTACAATATTATCGCGTAACATGTAAACAAAGTAAACAAATCAATCAATCTGTGCTGAAGGGGGTCTATGGAAATGTCATAACAGTTAAAGAGCACCTATTATGGATTCGAAACGTGTCTAACGTTGTTTTAAAGGTCTCGTACGATAGATCTACACGCATCCGAGGTCAAAAAACACTTTAACGTGCTCATCATTTTACCCCCCCCCCGGGTGTCAAAAACGACTCGTTAAATGATTCGTTCTAAACTCCTCCTTTCAGAGAGCATACTCTGTTCTGATTGGTCAGACGTCCCAGCCTGTCGTGATTGGTCTAGCGCTATCGGCGAGCGGCCGATGAAGACCAGAGGCGGGGTTTTTTTGTTTTAAACCTACGTAGGTTAGTACAGGAAGTGAAGTCTGGAATCACTAACGACTCGATTCAGCCGTTCAGAATCGGTTCCTTCTTTTGGGAGTCGATGACTCCGTTCGCTTTGATTTTTGAAACTTGGCAGACTTTTAACGTTCACAAACGGCTACGTACATAAACACGCTACACGAAAGGGAATATCTGAAAAACTATAACAGGTGCACTTTAACGTCTAGTCGAATGAAACATTCGGCTGTGGATTTACTTTTGAACACATGAACATTGTGAAATTTACTCTGTATAACGTATCCTGATGCAGATTTGCATTTATTACCTCTGGATTATGAACTCTTTAGCCGGGTCGAACAAATGCCCGTGAACGATCCACTCGTCCACGATCTCGAGGTACGGCCTGACCGTTTCAACCCAGAGAGAGAAGAGCAGCGCCACCTGGGCACGTAGAAACAGAGAGAGAAAGAGGGCGTTATGTCGTGCAGGTTTTATTTGCAGCTGGCTTATTAGTTTCCACGAGCAGACTTACTGCCTGTACTGAAGCTTCCCCGACGCTGTCGTACTCGATGATGGCTTTGTACAGGGTGTTGAGGAGGTGCGAGGCTCGTACCACGTTGGGCGTTCCGGAAGGGACCTCGGCCACGCCCGTACAGAAAACCCTGTGTAGCACGGTGATCTGTGCCAGGTGAGGGCTGAGGCGCTCCAGCACGGCCGCCAACGTCACGGTCTCGTCTACACGGCGACGAACAGACACAGTATTACACGGTGTGTAAAAAAAAAGATCGATCCAAAGCTAAATCCTTGATTCGGAAAACAAAACGAACCTCAGACGTAACCGCGGACTGATTAAGCGCTCTACGAGTCACGTAAGGGTTACATACACAGATGCGTGTATTGCAGAAATGTACCTTTCGGCTGTTAATACACACACATTTTGTCAAATGAAACCGGCGATCGACGCGATAAATACAGTTTCAATACAATCCGTTTCAACGCTCGCCACCGTCTCGTCCACGTTTACTCGCAGTAGACACCGTGTGACATTTCCGAGCTGGCGGGGACGACGAACAGACCCCGTCCTGCGTAAAACCAGACACACCTTTGCTGATGATATCTCTCTCAATAGCAGAGAGCTCCTCCTTGAAGCTGCTGAAGTACTTGTACAGCGCCCAGACGAACGCCTGGTAGGTCCTGAACGGAGGCTCGGAGCTCTTCTTGGAGGATGAACAGGATGAAGAGGAGGAAGAGTTGAGGCCGGGAGGACACGGCTCCGTGCTGTGGCCAGTCACCTCGTCGATGAACCTCTGCAGACGGAACACCGCCTGGCCGTACGCCGCGACGTGCTCCAGAATCGAGCGCAAGCAGTTCTGCGATTTACGAAAATTGAACAGAGCGACACATCAGTTTCCTTCCTACTTCACTTCAATAATAATAATAATAAGAAGAAGAAGTAGATCTGCTCAGCGGTCGGTACGGTTATACATTTTACAGAGCTACAGATGTGCTAAACATCGTATGTGATAAAATAGTAGTCATTAAAGGGATGGTACAAAGTAGGTGTACCTAATAATCTGCCCACTTTGGTGTGCAAAACACATGAGGCTGCTTTTAGTGTTCACGCTCTCAAAAACTCCAGCATTTCTTTACTTTCATGGGAGGGGCGGGGCTGAATCACTTCATGTTTTATAAACAGTTATTTATTTATCGTATTAAATATCGAACTTTATTTAACCGGGCCTTAACCAACATCTTATTTTATTTCTTATTTACATTACGCTTAATTCTTTTATATTTATCTATTGTTTTTTTTGTTTTTTTAAAAAAAAACGACATCTCGCTAGAAATTCTATTACTTTTTTGTTTTTATTTGTGCTTTTTGCATTTTATTTGATTTCTTTCTTTGAAAAGCACTTTAAACTGCGTTTTAGCGTACGAACGATGCTAAATAGATTGTTTTTTTTTTAAATTACATAGTTTATGACATTGATTTGACTTGAGTACTCGTAAAAATAAACAAATAAACATATATATTTTTAAAAATTCAACATGAAAAGAGAATCCAGACTAGTTCACAAAGTTTTTGACACTTTCACCAGACTGTAAACGTTCGAAGGTTTATTCATTTAAAAAAATATGCGTGACTATAATCACAAAAAATTGGGGGAAAAAAAGTCAAATGTGATGTGGATTATATATAGTTGTGCCCAAAAGTTTGCACACCCCTTGCAGAACCTGCTAGATCTTAATACTGTTAACAAAATAAGACGGATCATAAAAATCCCACGTTGTTTATTTAGTCCTGTCCTGAATAAACGATTTCACATAACACGAAGGCAACACGATACATTAAGAGCCAGGGGGGTGTAAACTTTTGAACAGGATGATCTGTGTAAATTGTTATTATTTTGTTTAAAGATCTTTTTTTTTCCATTTAGTCCCGCCCTTCGGATGCTAAATAAGATCGTCACACGTCTCCCGGAAGATAAAATACTAACAATTTACACCGATCGTCCTGTTCAAAAGTTTACACCCCCCTGGCTCTTAATGTATCGTGCGCCTTCTTGAGCATCAGTGAACGTTTGCACGTTTTGTAATAGTCGTGTACGAGTCCCTCGGTCGTCCCCGGTGTGAAAAGATGGCTCTCGACATCATCTAGTCGCTGTTGGAAAGGGCTCAAATACGCAGAAGATGCTGGAAAAGTAAAGAATGCGCAGGACCCGGAGGATTTATTCTGGAGAACAGCGGGCGGTTTAACCGCTCAGGACAAACACGGGACTCGTGAAGAACTCTCACAGAACACGAACACAGTCTCTGATCATCCATGTAACGGCACACGGTGTTAATAATCAAGGGCGTGTAAACTTTTGAACCGGGTCGTTTTGATAAATTCAGCCATTATCTCGTCTTGTGGACTGCATGTAAACATCAGTTATGTGAAATCGTTTATTCAGGACAGGACTAAATAAACAACAACGTGGGATTTTTACGCTCCGTCTTATTTTGTTAACAGTATTAAGATCTAGCAGATTCTCCGAGGGGTGTGCAAACTTTTGGGCACTAACCGTAAGGGCTGTGAGAATATCGAACTAAGAATACCTACAGAAAGTCTACAGATCTTTTCCAAAACTCCCCCCCCCAGAAGAAAAGAAAGGCACGGAAAAGAAAGAAGAGGAGAAAAAACAAACCAATCAGGGCTCACGTTGGTTAAGTGTGTGACTACTACGTCGTTCCTCACGCTGACTTTACCATCCTGGTGCTGAAATATGAAAAGCCTCTTCACCCCTGATAAAAGCCTGAGAACAAAAAACGATGAATTTAATTGAGTTAAACGTTTAACCGAAGCTGGACGATATGAATTAAGAACGTAAATCAGCCGACGTTACCACAGGGTCTCTCGCACCACTTGGGTCTCAGTGACGAACGCCTTCTCCTCGGGCAGATAGAGCGGGTCTGTGTTGTACAGGTGCTGATCCCTGCGCGGAAACATTACCGTGACCATCAAGCTGTTCAAACTAACCCGATTTAACACTGACTGACGAATTATTACCCAGAAACCACACCCCTGATGCTCATTAATATGCGTTCTAATACGTTACCGTTTCTATAGTAACATCTCCGTCACGTAAACACACGTATTTTTCCATGTCTTCTTAAAGCTGCGTTAGGTAAGTTTGGTCAAAATTTGGCAAGATTACATCTTGGGTCATTTTTTCCTCCGTTCCCGCCCATGTATCCGAAGCTCCGCCCCCAGAACCTGCCACGACATCACTTTTGAGCGCACTCGACCGCTTGAGTAATGACTCCACGGTACGCACGCACACACTTCGTCTCGTCACGCTTTATGAAACGTTCGTGAGTGCAATCTCAAACCCCTTTTATACCCTTTACAGCCGCTCGAGGACGGAAGGCTGCGGAAGTTCCTGTAACCCTAAACGGATAGAAGTGAGACGTGTCGCTCTTTAAATAATAGAATTTGTAACGGCTGGCAAACTGCTGTGGCGTAAGAGGAATAAAAACACACTATAAAGAGGGACCGAATCTCTACAAATCAGTGATGTGATGCTGTTATTTGTTTATTTAACGAGATAACGCAGTCGTCGCGGCCGGAGCGTGTCGTCGGGGTTCGACGGCGTCAGTCGGATGGATTACGGCAGGAGCGATGGGCGTACGGGGCGGTTTCTCCTCACCAGACGTTCAGAAGGTTGGAGTGCAGATGGAGGCTGTGTGGAAAGCGTGACGAGTGAGGAACCCAGTACGGCGTCACCACGCGCAGCTCCAGCCAAGCCCTGGCATCCGGTTCCCCCACTGCAATAATAAACACGCCCGGTGAAGCGACGGCGTCCACGGCGTTTCACTGCTTCAACGGCTAAACCGGTCCTCTTACCTGTCCAGGTGACCTGCGCCATCTTATCGTTCCGCTCCTGATCTTCCTGTGGCGTTCTGTCCACCTGTATCCCAGAATCCTCTCTGCTGATGGGCTGCTGACTCTCCTCCTCCTCCTCCTCACTCTCGTCTTCGGACCACTCCTGAAGAAGCAACACACACACGCACCGGGTATCATCACGCGCACAACACGCTTTACTAAACCCGGGGCTGACAGGTTGCCTTTATTTCATAAATAAGCGTAACAGTTCTTCAGTAGTACTACAGGAAACCCGTGGACCGTGTGGATTAACGCGCTCTCGCCGTACGCTTCACATCTGATTCCAGCATTTAAATGGGTTTCATTATTTACAGTCCCGGTGACCCGGCGACCGTCTCGGCAAGACCCACGAGGACTTGTTTTTTTAAAACCATCACGCTGCATGAAATGAAGTTTTAGCAAGGAAAAACATCTTGGATCCAGTCAGAGAGATCTACGATTTCTTATAAAGATTACAGTCATTTTAAACTCATCTTATTTTATTCATTTCTAGAAAGAAGCAAAAATAATCTGCCCACAGAATAAGACCAAAAGACGAGTAACCACACGGAAATAAACGAAGAGGAAAAAGGAAGAAAGAAAGAGAAGTTCTTTTCGTGTTTACTTTTCTTTCTTTCCTCTTAAGTTATTTTTGTGTTTACTTAAGAGGAAAGAAAGAAAGACAGAAAGAAAGAAAGGAAGGAAGGAAGAAAAGTAAACACGGAAATAAATTAAGAGGAAAGAGAAAGAAAGACAAAGAACTGAAAACTTATTTTTGTGTGTTTATTTTTCCTTCTTTCTTTCTTCTAAATTTATTTTCATGCGTTTTCTTTCTTTCCTCTTAATTTATTTTTGTGTGTTTACTTAAGAGGAAAGAAAGAAGGAAAGAAAGGAAGAAAGAAGGAAAAGTTATTTGATGCCGCGCAGGAAGGACAGGTAAACATCTTGACGGAATTATTGCCAAAAAGTCGATTTCTTCTTGCTCTCAGAACATAACGGTTGATTTCAGAAGTTTGTACTCCCTTAGAACAAAAACAACGAACACAACGATATTTAATCATCTCGTGTATTCGGTTTATTTTACAAATCACAAATAATAATAATAATAATAATAATAATAATAATAATAATAATAATAATCAGCGGTGTTATTGGCAGTATCCTATGGTGCTTGGACCCCTAAAGTTAATAATAATAATAATAATAATAATAATAATAATAATAATAATAATAATAATAATCAGCGGTGTTATTGGCAGTATCCTATGGTGCTTGGACCCCTAAAGTTAATAATAATAATAATAATAATAATAATAATAATAATAATAATAATCAGCGGTGTTATTGGCAGTATCCTATGGTGCTTGGACCCCTAAAGTTAATAATAATAATAATAATAATAATAATAATAATAATAATAATAATAATAATAATCAGCGGTGTTATTGGCAGTATCCTATGGTGCTTGGACTCCTAAAGTTAATAATAATAATAATAATAATAATAATAATAATAATAATAATCAGCGGTGTTATTGGCAGTATCCTATGGTGCTTGGACCCCTAAAGTTAATAATAATAATAATAATAATAATAATAATAATCATCATCATCAGCGGTGTTATTGGCAGTATCCTATGGTGCTTGGACCCCTAAAGTTAATAATAATAATAATAATAATAATAATAATAATAATAATAATAATAATAATAATAATCAGCAGTGTTATTGGCAGTATCCTATGGTGCTTGGACCCCTAAAGTTAATAATAATAATAATAATAATAATAATAATAATAATAATAATAATAATAATAATAATAATAATCAGCAGTGTTATTGGCAGTATCCTATGGTGCTTGGACCCCTAAAGTTAATAATAATAATAATAATAATAATAATAATAATAATCAGCAGTGTTATTGGCAGTATCCTATGGTGCTTGGACTCCTAAAGTTAATAATAATAATAATAATAATAATAATAATAATAATAATAATAATAATAATAATAATCAGCGGTGTTATTGGCAGTATCCTATGGTGCTTGGACCCCTAAAGTTAATAATAATAATAATAATAATAATAATAATAATAATAATAATCATCATCAGCGGTGTTATTGGCAGTATCCTATGGTGCTTGGACCCCTAAAGTTAATAATAATAATAATAATAATAATAATAATAATAATAATCAGCAGTGTTATTGGCAGTATCCTATGGTGCTTGGACTCCTAAAGTTAATAATAATAATAATAATAATAATAATAATAATAATAATAATAATAATAATAATCAGCGGTGTTATTGGCAGTATCCTATGGTGCTTGGACCCCTAAAGTTAATAATAATAATAATAATCATGAAGAAGAATGTTTGTAAATGTCATAAATGTTTTCTGTAAATCCAGTATTATTTATGTAAGGAATAAAACACTCGGTGCCGTGCTGTTAAAGGAAAACAATCAACGACTGGATGGTGTGATGACGTGGAGTCACTGTTACCCCCCTAACGCTGATTATTTCCCTCTAACGGCATGTCCTGGAGTCTTTTATTCCTCTTATACACTAGCAACCTACGAACAATCACAATTTTTCGTTTCTTAAACCACGTCATGCTCGATTTTTTATCCGTTTACGGTTACGTTTAATGCTCCGAGACACGGGTCAGTCTGTGTTCTCGCTTCCGTTACAGCAGCTACAAACCGGCCTGTCTTTTTCCTCTTCTGAAGCTAATAAGACACCGCAAATCCGTCCTGAAGACGTTACGACGCTAGCTCTGACCCTGGAGACTCCTTCCAGAAACGATAAAAC